>NW_007245722.1:4455-72845 GCF_000164805.1 Carlito syrichta
TATGCTTGGCAACCTCCTGGAAAACATCTTTGACTTAAGATAGGCGGTGGAGCAATTATTATTATCTTTGAGGCACCAGCTTTATCATTGTGTGAACTTAAACTTATGAACTTAAAACAATCTTCAAAGTAACTATAAAACACTAAACTATAGCACTAAGACTTAATTAATGACACAAAGTAAAAACCTTTTTAAACATAACCAGAGCCTAATAATTTTTGTCAACCCTCATACATATGTATATTGATTATATAAACTTGTATGATATTACATTTACCAATTATGATTAATACATGGATAAAACAATTATCATGTCTAGAATAGTACTGCCAGCAACTTTCTTCAAAAGAGTCCCAAATTACAGTCCTTGAAGTGCTTCAAGAAAGTTCCCAGGTGCACGGTTCTTCATGTAGCAGTTCTTCTCTTTTGGGCTTTTACGACCTTCAAAGCTTTTGTAATCGCCTTTCTTGTCCAGATGCCTTCATTACTTTTCTCTTATCTTGCAGTGTTTATTTCTAAAGGAAACTCAAAAGAAGCTTTTAATGACATTTCCCAGGCCCTCAAGGTTGCTTTCTGTATTTAGTTAATTATCATAAAAGTATCTAATTAGTATATTATGAATTCAGTGAAAACCCACTCTATAAACGTTTACTTAAAATTTAACTATAGAATTAAGTAAAAACCTTAACGATTAATCTTTTATCCTAAGTCTGTGAAGACAGTGTTATAAATCACCTACATAACTCCTAGATTAGTGTTAGAACTTATAATGAGCTCATAATGAACTTACCATAAACTTGTGCTTCTAAAAAACCTTATGTCTGACCACTAAGCTGCATAATTCTAAATCAAATAAGGAGTGAATATACTTATATCATTTTTTACTCAAGCAATATCTAGTAACTTATAACCAAGTGAAAGAAAGCATTCTTGATGTGCTTCAGTGTTTAACCCTTGCATATGTTAGAAAAGTCCAAGCGGCATAGTGGGAAAATGGGAAAATGAACCATGACATTCTCAGGTTAGGTGTGAGTACTTCGCATAAACATGCCATTTTCTTCTTCCACGACTGCACAGAATTTCTTCAGCCATATCAAACAGCAAAGGTGGAAGACAGAAGGGCCTCAGCTTCCCGGGCTCGCCCTGCGGCCCGGGGTCTTCGGCCCACCGGGACCCTGTCAATCATGTGGACCTCCAAGGCTGGCTCCCAACAAACATGGCTAGGAACAGTGGCTCAAGCCAGTAATCCCAGCACTTTGGGAGGCCGAGGTGAGAGGATTGCCTGAGCTCAGGGGTTCAAGATCAACCTGGACAATTTAGTGAAACCTCATCTCTACAATAAATCAAAAAATTAACCAGGCATGGTGGTGTGCACCTGTAGTTACAGTTACTTAGAAGGCTGAGGCTGAAGGATCGCCTGAGCCCAGCAGGTCGAGGCTGCGTTGGCCATAAGCGTGCCACTGCACTCCTGCCTGGGAAACAGAGTAAGATTCTGACTCCAAAAAAAAAAAAGACAACTTATTATTGCGAAAGACCCAGACATAATCTCAGAACAAGGAGATGCTTTGTACAGAAAACTTTGTACTATATTGAATTGGAAGAAATTATATAAACTTTCTTCTTGGAAAATACAAGTTTAGTCACTTGGAATACTTTTACCAAGCTGAACTAATTAGACTAATGATATATTTCTGGACCATGGTTGAAAAAAAAGATGTCCCTAAAATTGGAGACTCACAGGTCAAGGAAAGTCTTTTTTATTTTATTTTAGATACAAGGGGTACATGAGCAGGTTTGTACATGAAAATATTGTACGGTGGTAAGGTTTAGGCTTCTATTGAACCCATCATCCAAATAGTGAACATTATAACCCATAGATAGTTTTTTTCCCAAAGAGTGAATACAGTACTCAATAGAGTTTTTCACCCCTTGTCCTTCTTCCTCTCTCCTCCATTCTGAAGTCCTCAGTGACTATTGTTTCCATCTTTATGTCCATGTGTACTCAATGTTTGGTTCCCACTTACATGTGGTATTTGATTTTCTGTTTTTGCATTAATTTACTAAGGATAATGAGCTCCCGCTGCATCTATATTACTGCAAAGGACATGATTTTGTTTCTTTTCTTTTTTTTACTATATAGCCAACCATATACTATTCTTGGTGAATTTTATTTATCAAATCCACGGTTGGTGGGCACCTAGGTTGGTTCCATATCTCTACTATTCTAAATAGTTCTAAATAGCTTTGCAATAAACATACAAGTGCAGGTGTCTTTTTGGTAGAATAATTTATTTTCCTTTGGGTATACCCAGAATGGGATTGCTGGATTTAATGGTAGCTCTATTTTTAGTTCTCTGAGGACTTTCCAAATTGCTTTCTGCAGAGGCTGAATTAGTTTACACTCCCACCAATGATGTATGAACATTCCTGTTCTCCACAACCTTACCAACATCTATTGTTTTTTGACTTTTTAGTAATAGTCATTGTGACTGATGTAAAATTATTTATTTAAAAAAATTTTAGAGTTGTGGGGTACCTGTGAGGATTCACTACACAAGTAAATTGCATGAAGGCAAGGTTTGGGCTTCTAGTGAGCCCTCTACCCCCCAGTAGTGAACATAGTTCCCAATAGGCGGTTGTGTGCCCCTTAGCCCTCCTCTCTTCCTCCCTCCTTTAGCAGTGCCTGGTTATTGTGGTTTTGACTTGCATTTCTCTGATAATTAATGATGTTGCATTTTTTTCATATATTTGTTGAATTTTCTCATATATTTGTTGACTGTATGTTTTCTTTTGAGAAGTGTCTATTCATATCTTTTGCCCATCTTTTCAAAAGGTTATTTGTTTTTTTGTCAATTTGTTTTAGTTCCTTATAGATTCTGAAAATTATTCCTTTGTTGAATGTATAGTTTGAAAATATTTTCTTTTATTTTGTAGGCTATTTGCTGTGTTGATAGTCTATTTTGCTGTGCAGAAGCTCTTTAGTTTAATTAGGTCTCAATGGTCAATTTTTTTTTACATTGCCTTTGAAGTCTTACTCATAAATTACTTGCCTAGGTCAATGTCCAGAAGACTATTCCTAAATTTTAGGTTTTGTATGTGGTGACAGGTAGTGGTTCCGTTTCATTCTTCTGCATTTGGCAATCCAATTTTCCCAGGATCATTTATTGAATAGGCTGTCTTTTCTCTATACTTATTTTTGCTGATTTTGTCAAAGATCAGTTGGTTGTGTGTGTGTGTGTGTGTGTGTGTGTGTGTGTGTGTGTGTGTGTGTGGCTTTATTTCTGTGTTATCTATTCTGTTCCACTGGTCTATGTGTTTATTTTTGTACCAGTACTATGCTGTTTTGATTACTGTAGCCTTGTGTATACTGCACTTACTTTGAAGTCAGTTAATGTGATTACTTTGGCTTTGTTCTTTTTGTTTAGGATTGCTTTGGATGGTCAGGTTCTTTTTTGGTTTCATATAAACTTTGGAACAGTGTTTTTAATTCCATGAAAAGTGAGTTGGTAATTGGATCAGAATTGTGTTGAATTTGTAGATTGCTTTGGACAGTATGGACATTGATTGTTTTTTCAATTTTATTTTTTATTATAAAGATGTGGGGTACAATTCAGGGTTAGGTATACAGAAGTTGATTATGCAGGTACCCCTGTTGATGAGGTATGTCCCTCCCTCCCTCCCCTAGCAGTTTCCCTCAACTGCCAATCCCACCCCCACCCCTGACAGTTTCCCATTACTGCCAAACTCTTTCTTATAGTATTATAATTGTTCAAGGTCCGCTTATGAGTGAGGACATATGGTACTCTGTTCTTTGCTTCTGTGATAGATCACTGAGTACGATCGACTAAATCCATCCAAACTGCTGCAAAATCCATTTGTTTGTCCTTCTTTATGGCTGCATAATATTCCATTATGTATATGTGCCACATTTTCTTTTTATCTAGCCCAGCTTTGATGGGCAACATAGTTGATTCCATGTTTTTGCTATTGTGAGTAGAGCTGCAACAAACATACGTGTGAAGGTGTCTTTTTTTAGAATGAATTGAGTTCCTCTGGGTATATTCCCAATAGGGAAATTGCTGGGTCATATGGAAGGTCAATTTCTAGTTCTTTCAGAAATCACCACACTGTCTTCCAAAGAGGTTGCGCTAGTTTGCATTTCCACCAGCAGTGTAGAAGCGTTCCTTTTTCTCCACTTCCTCACCAGCATCTGTTGTTGTTTGTTTTATTAGTGGTGGCCATTCTTACTGGAGTTAGGTGGTCTCTCAGTGTGGTTTTGATTTGCATTTCTCTGATGATGAGTGAGGTTGGGCACTTTTTCATGTGTCTGTTGGCTGCTCATATATCTTCTTTTGAGAAGTGTCCATTCATGTCTTTTGCCCACTTTTTAATGGAGGCTGTTTGTTTTTTTCCTTTCAGCGCATTTGAGTTCCTTGTAAATCTTAGATGTTAGGCCTCTGTCAGATATACGTTGGCAAATATTTTTTCCCATTTTGTGGACTGTTTCCCTGCTCTCTTGATGGCTTCTTTTGCTTTGTAGAAGTTCGTTACTTTGATGAGGTCCCACTTGTCTATTTTATTTCTTAAGGTAGGGGCATTTAGGGTTCTGAATAGGAATTGGTTGCCAGTTCCAACTTCCATAAGGGTGTCTCCTGCTTTTTCTAAGATTCTTATAGTTTGAGGTTTTATGTTTAGGTCTTTGATCCATTTAGAGTTAATTTTGGTGTATGGTGATAGGTAGGGGTCCTGTTTCAATCTTCTGCATGTGATCGACCAGTTTTCCCAGCACCATTTACTGAATAGGTTCTCCTCTCCCCACTGGTTGTTGTCGGAGGCTTTGTCAAAGATGAGTTGGTGAGAAATTGAGGTTTTGATTCCGGAATCTCTATCCTGTTCCATTGGTCTATGTGCCTGTTCTTGTACCAATACCAGTCTGCTTGATTACTGTAGACTTATAGTAAAGTTTGAAGTCTGGAAGTGAGGTACCTCCTGCTTTGTTTCTTCTGCTAAGGATTGTTTTGGTTATTTGTGGTTGTTTATGTTTCCATATGAAGTTCTGTATTGTCATTTCCAGGTCTGAAAAGAATGATGTTGGTAACTTAATGGATATTGTATTGAATCTGTAGATTGCCTTTGGTAGGATGGACATTTTAGAATCAACAATGTTGATTCTTCCTATCCATGAGCATGGAATATTTTTCCATTTGTTTGTGTCTTCCTGGATTTCTTTGAGCAGTGGTTTGTAGTTCTCATTGTAAAAGTCTTTCACTTCTCTAGTTAGGAAGATGCCGAGCTATTTCATTTTTTGTGCAGCTATTGTGAATGGGATTGTGGTTTTAATTTGGGTCTCTGCCTGCTTGTTGTTAGTGTATAGGAATGCAACTGTTTTTTGCACACTTATTTTGTACCTGAGACTTTGCCAAAGTCCTATATCAGTGCAAGCAGGTTTTTGACAGATTCTCTTGGATTTTTAAGGTATAGGATCATATCATCAACAAAGAGGGATAACTTGACTTCCTCATTTCCTATTTGGATACCCCTGATTTCTTTCTCTTGTCTAATTGCCCAAGCTAGGATTTCCAGCACAGTGTTGAACAAGAGGGGTGAGAGTGGGCAGCCTTGTCTTGTTCTAGCTTTCAGAGGAAATGTTTCCAGTTTCTGTCCATTTAGCAATATGTTAGCTGTGGGTTTACTGTAGGTAGCACTTACTATTTTGAGGTATGTTCCTTCTATACCTAGGTGTTTGAGGGGTTTTATTAAGAAAGGATGCTGGATTTTATCAAAAGCTTTTTCTGCATCTGATGATATAATCATGTGGTTCTTGTTTTTACATCTGTTGATGTATTTAATTACAGTTATGGTTTTGCGAATGTTGAACCAGCCCTGCATCCTAGAGATGAAGCCTGCTTGGTCATGATGGATGATTTTTTTTTTTTTTGAGCTGGAGTCTCACTTGGTCGCCCAGACTGGAGTGGCCGCTCCTGGCCACCACAGCCTCGCCTGCTGGGCTCCAGCGATCCTTCCGCCTCAGCCTTCTGTATTTTGAGTTGGAGTTTCACTCCATTGCCCAGACTGGAGTGCAGTGGCCGCTCCCGGCCACCACAGCCTCGACCCACTGGGCTCTGGCGATCCTTCCGCCTCAGCCTTCCAAGTCGCCGGAATTACAGGCGCGCGCTACCACGCCCGGCTGTTTTTTGATTTATTGTAGAGATGAGGTCTCGCTGCCCAGGCGGGTCTCAAACCCACGGGCTCAGGCAATTCACTCATCTCAGCCTCCCAAAGGCGCGGGATTACAGGCGGAGCCACCGAGCCTGGCTTGTGATGGATGATTTTTGAGATGTGTTTTTGGATCCAATTTGCTAGACTATTGTTGAGGATTTTTGCATCTATATTCATAAGAGATATTGGCCTGTAGTTCTCTTTTTTTTGTTGGTTCTTTACCCAGTTTGGGTATCAGTGTGATGCTAGCTTCATAAAATGATTTGGGGAGAATTCCATTTTTCTCAATTGTCTGGAATATTTTCTTTCAATAGGATTGGTATCAGCTCCTCCTTGTACATTTTGTAGAATTCTGCTGGAAAGCCATTCAGTCCAGGGCTTTTTCTTGTAGAGTTTTCATATGACAGAGTCAATTTCCTGGGTTGCTATTGGTCTATTTAGTGTCTCAATGTCTTCTTCAACCTAGGGAAGTTGTGTGCTATCAGAAAGTCCTCCATTTCATTTAGGTTATCAAGTTAATTTCCATATAGGTGTACATAGTAATCTCTGATAATCTTTTGTATTTCTTGGGGGTCATTTGTGATTTGATCTTTTGTATTTCTGATTGTGTTTATTTGGGCTTTTTCTCTCTTTTTCTTGGTCATTCTGGTTAGGGGGTCCATCAATCTTGTTAATTCTTTCAAAGAACCAGTTTTTTTGTTTTGTTGATGTTTTCTATGATATTTTTGTCTTCTATGTCCCGTATTTGGGCTCTTATTTTGGTGATTTGAATTTTGCTAAAGTTGGAGTTTTGGTAGTCTTGTCTTTTCAGCTCCCTTAGATGATTTGTTAGGCTCTCCACTTGTGATCTTTCTGTTTTCTTGATGTGTGCTAGTAGACATATAAATTCTCCTCTTAGAACTGATTTCACAGCATCCCAGAGGTTTTGGTAAGATGTTTCTTCATTTTCATTTGTTTTCAGGAATTTTTTTTTTTTTTTGAGTTGGAGTCTCACTCTGTTGCCCAGACTGGAGTGCAGTGGCCGCTCCCGGCCACCACAGCCTCGACCTGCTGGGCTCTGGTGATCCTTCCGCCTCAGCCTTCCATGTAGCCAGAATTACAGGCATGCACTACTACGCCCAGCTGATTTTTTGATTTATTGTAGAGGTGAGGTCTCGCTGCCCAGGCGGGTCTCGAACCCGCGGACTCAGGCAATCCACTCACCTCAGCCACCCAAAGGCACGGGATTACAGGAATCTTTTAATTACGACTTTGATTTCAGTGTTGACCCAGTAGTTGTTCAGCATTATGCTGTTTAGTGTCCATGTATTTGTGGGCTTTGGGGAAATGTTGTTGGTGTTGATATTTATTTTTACTCCACTGTGGTCTGAGAAAGTTCATGGCAAGATTTCAACCTTATGGAATTTGTTTATGCTTGATTTATGGTCAAGGATGTGATTGATCTTGGAGTACATTCCATGTGGTGATGAGTAGAATGTATATTTTGTGGTTGTTTGGTGGAACAATCTGTAGTTATCTATTAAGTCTATTTGGTTGAGTGTCAAGTTTAGGTTCTGGATCTCCTTGTTGATTTTTTTGCCTTGATGATCTATCTAGGTCTGTTAGTGGGGTATTCAAGTCCCCTGCTACAATAGTGTTAGAGTCAATATCTTTTTTTAGTTTACTTAGTAGTTGCTTTATAAATGCTGGTGCTCCTGTGTTGGGTGCATATATGTTTACGATGGATATTTCTTGTTGATGGATTGAAACTTTTATCATTATGTAGTGTCCTTTTGCATCTTTTAAAGTTTGATAGCTTAAAGATTGTTTTGTCTGATATTAGGATTGCAACTCCTGCCTTCTTTTGTAATCCATTTGCCTGAAAATTCATTTTCTATCCTTTAACTTTGAGTCTGTGTGCATCCCCTGTGAGATGAGTCTCCTGGATGCAGCAAATAATTGGATCATGGTTTCTTATCCAGTTTGTCATTCTGTGTCTTTTCAGTGGTGCATTTAGTCCATTCACATTCAGTTTGATTATTGAAATGTGATTGTTTATTGCTGTCATGAGGTTCCTACAAAGTTTTATCACTCTTTACTTATTTCCTTTTGGCTTTGGGGTTGATGTATGTATGTGTTTTCAAGTTTCTTGTTGTGCTGTATTCTCTGTTGATTCTGTGCTCTGCTGTTCTCTTGGGAAGTGTGGGGTCATTCTTTTTTTTCTTTCTTCTGTGCTTAATACTATTTAAAGTGTCTCCTGTAGAGCTGGTCTGAAAGCTGCATAATCTCTTAGGGATTGGATGTCTGGGAAGGATCTTAATTCTCCATCGCTGATGAAGATGGACTTGGCTGGGTAGGAAATTCTTGGTTGAAATTGTTTATCTTTGAGGACTTTGAATATAGGGCTCCAGTTCCTTCTTGTTTATAGTGTTTGCTGATAGGTCTGCTGCTATTCTGATTGGTTTTCCCCAGTAGATAGTCTGATCTTTCTCTCTTGCTGCCTTTAGGATTTTTTTTTCTGCTTACTTTGTGTAGGTGAATTACTAAGTGTCTTCTCATTTGATGTCTTGTGGGGGTTCTCTGTATCTCTTGTGCTTGGCTGGTCACATCTCTGGTGAGATGGGGAAAGTTTTTTTGGATTACCTCCTGGAATACTTGCTCTAAGTTGTTCTTCATTTCCCTTTCTTCTTCTGGAATACCAATCAGGAGTAGGTTTGGCCTCTTGATATAATAGCACATCTTTTGTAGACTTTGTTTTTTCTTTCTGAGTCTTCTTTCTATGTTTTTTACAGATTGAGTTGATTCCATGTTCTGGTCTTCAAGTTCTGAGATTCTTTGTTCAGCAAGATTAATTCTGCTTTCCATGCTTGTCATCTTGCTATTTTTTTCCTGGATGAAATTTTTTATTGTCAAAATCTCTGTTACAAGTTCTTTCAGTGTTGCATCTTGTCTTTCTTGAGTCTTATTCATTATTTCCATCCATTCTCTAATCTCTGTCATTTTCTGGGGCCAGTCATTGGTGACTTCCATTATTTGGACCACCAAGGTCTAGTTTTTCAGGAGTTTTGTCTTTGGTACATTTGAAATTGCCTTAAGTCTCCCTTTAGTTTTTTCCTCATTTGTGACATATCTCTTATCTTTCTCTTTAGTTCTGTTATTCGGTGTCAGTGGGAGGGGCTTTCCCTCCTGATGTTTGCACAGTCCTCTATTCTTCTCCAATCTGGGCTCTGGATTTGTTCTATTTTGAAATAGGATGGTGGATAGGAAGCTTTGCTGTCTCTTGTAGTTTTTGAAATTCAAATAAGTTAGGGAATGGGGGATTATGATTCAGAAACAACTTGCAAATTACGGTGTTCACTTATTGTTGTATGTGTTCCCTGAGACTCACTCCCCACCACCACTCTATATAATGATGTAAAGCAGAAATCAATGCAAAAAACGATTGAACACACATACACACAGACATACACACACACCCCACAGCAAACTGGAATTACAACAAAGTGAAACAAAACAAACAACAAAAAAACCAAGAAAACTAAACACACACACATGCCTAGCACAAAGTGAATAGAGAAGAAAACCAGAAAGACCGGAAGGGGGAAAATAAAGGCATTCAGGTTGAAACCTCACACATATGTTGACACATATTTTAAACTATAAAAAATGAAAATAAAAAATCCCAGCAGAACAAAAGAGCAAAAACAAACCACCAACAACAACAAAATTGAAAGATGAACACTCAATCATTCACATACACACATAAAGAGAAAATGACAGATAAAAAAAGAAAGAAACAGAAAAAGAAAAGAAAAAAGTTTTGGGGGGGATGGAGAGCAAACCCTCACATACACATTCATGCACAAAGGAAAAATTTTTTAAATATTTTGAAAATTAAAAAAGAAACCTGCCCTCTTGTGGCAGGCTCTGTAATTGTTCCTCTAATCAGGTCTCTCCTGCAGAGCCACCTCTTTTGTTCTCTCCTCAGTGTCCAAAGCAGGAAGGAGAGGGGCAGTGGAGGTGGGTGGGGCTGCAGTCCTCCCCTCTCACTCTCATATGGTCAGGGAGATCTCATCCAGTGAGGAGGTATGATATTGTCTTTTCCCCAGGTGTGTACCCACAGGGGGTGCCCCAGTCAGGCCTATCCTGGAATGGAGTTCTCCTATTGTGACTGACATCCAGGCTTCACTTGGGTTTGTCCCTCTCAGTTCTAGTCCAGCTCTGTGAGTCTGATGTTCAGAGGATTGCTGGGGAGTGCTGGACTCTCCACTGATCTCTTTGGAGTTCTTCCTCATCCTTTTCTGGCCACACCCTTTTACCCCATGGCTGGATCAGGGTAAGGGGTGGGGCACCTGGAAATCAGCACTTGTCAGATCCCTTTGAAGTTTGTGCTCTCAGGATATTCCCTCTGGGTCACAATCAATCCCTGAGTAGTTGATTTACCAGACACAGAGATGGGATCTGTTGCTCTGTGGTGAACAAGTTGGAACACTTTCCTGCCCCATCTTCATGATGGTGGTGGGGTTCCTCTCTTGTCTTCTTCCATGGGACTTTGCCTCTGGACTCCCTCTGCAGCCCCTGCTGCCAGTGCCCTGCCAGGTGCTGAAGTGGTGAGGCAAAGCCAGGAACTGGCAGTCTCTCCTGCTGCAATGATGAGGGGGTGCTTGGAGCGATAGTTTCTCCCCACAGCTTTTTCACAGGAAAACTTTTGTTCATTAAAAAAAAAATAATGATGCTCAGTTTCCATAACCTGAGAAGAGCCAGGGACCAAGTGAAGAAGCTGCAGCACCAACTGTTGCACCAGGGGCCTGGCCACTAGCTCACAAGTCCCCACTTAAACAATCTCTCCCAGCATTTTCTTCCCAGGGAGGGTTTGTTGTTTCAAAAGAAAAAAAAAAAAAGAAAATGGTGCTCGGCTTCTGTGTCCCGGTAATCACTAGGGTCCAAGCCCAGCAGCTGTGGCACCAGCTGCTGCACCCAGAGAGCCCTGGTTGCAAGCTCCCTAGCCCTCACTCAGTCAGCCACTCACATGCCCACTTGCTCACCAGCACATACACAAAATTTTCCATATACTCACTCCTCACATAGGAACTCGCATAGCCCAACTGGTTTGGTGGCTATCTTCCCAACCTCTCTGACATTAATTCTTTCAATTCATGAGCATGGAATGTTTTTTCATTCCTTTGTATCATCTATGATTTCTTTCAACAGTATTTTGTAATTCTTCTTGTAGAGATCTTTCACCTCTTTGGTTAGATGTATACATAAGTATTTTTTTGTCTGTGACTATTATAAATGAGATTGTGTTCTTGATTTGGATCTTAGCTTGAATGCCATTGGTGTATAGAAATGCTACCAATTTTTGTATAGTGATTTTGTATCCCGAGACTGTACTAAAGTTTATCAAGTCTTGAGGTCTTTTGGTGGAACCTTTAGGGTTTTCCAGGTATAGAATCATATCATCAATGCACAGAGATAATTTGACTTCTGCTTTTCCTATTTTAACATATTTTATTTCTTTCTATTTCCTGATAGCCATGGCTAGGACTCCCAGTAGTATGTTGACCAGAAATGGTGCAAGTGCACATTCTTGTTTCAGTTCTTAGAGGGAATGCTTCTAACCTTTGACCCATTCAGTATGATGTTGGCTGTGTGTTTGTCATAGATGCCTTTTATTATTTTAAGGAATGTTCCTTTGATGTCTAGTTTGTTTAGGGTTTTTATCATGAAGAGTTGTTATTTATTTGTTTATTTGTTGAGTCAGGGCCTCACTTTGTCACTCAGACTAGACTGCAGTGTGCAATCATGGGTCACTACGGCCTCAACCTCCTGGGCTCAGTTGATCCTTCCACCTTAGTCTCTCCAGTAGCTGAGACTACAGGTGCATACCACCATGCCCAGTTAATTTTTTTTATTTTTATAAAGATGAGGTCTTGTTACATTGCCTAGGCTGGCCTGGAACTCCCAGGCTCAAGCATCCTCCCACCTCAGCCTCCCAAAGTGCTGGGATTATAGATGTGAGCCACCACACCTAGCCTATTAGATTTTATGAAATTATTTTTATGCATTTATTGAGATGATCATATGGTTTTTGTTTTAAATTCTATTTATGTGGTTTATCACATTTATTTATTTGTGTATGTGGAAACATTCTTGCATCTCAGGAATAAAACCCACTTATCATGGTGAATTCTCTTTTTGATGTGCTACTGAATTCATTTTGCTAGTATTTTGTTGAGGATTTTTGCATCTATATTCATTAGGGATATTGTTCTGTAGTTTTCTTTTTTTGTTGTGTCCTTGCCAGATTTTATTATCAGGATAATACTGGTCGTATAGAATGAGTTAAGAAGGAATCCCTCCATCTTGACTTTTTTGAATAGTTTTAGTAGTCTTGGTACCAGTTCTTCCTTGTATGTCTTGTAGAATTTGGCTGTGAATCTGTCTGGTATAGAGCTTTTTGTGGCTGGTCTTTTTAATTACTGATTCAATTTTCATTACTGATTCATTTGGTATTGGTCTGTTTGGGGTTTCATTTTCTTCCTGATTCAATCTTGGGAAGTTTTGTATTTCTAGAAACTCATTTATTTTCTCTAGATTTCTAGTTTGTGTGCATAAAGTTGTTCATAGTAGTCTCTGAGACTCTTCATTATTTCTGTGCGATCAATTGTAAAGACACTTTTGTCATTTCTGATTGTGCTTATTTAGATGTTCTCTCTTCTTTTCTTTCTAAATCTAGCTAGTGGTCTATCAATCTTGTTTATGCTTTCAAATAACTAAATTTTTGTTTTGTTGAACTTTTATTATTTTTAGGGTCTCAATTTCATTTTGTGCTGCTCTGATTTCGTTATTTTCTTTTGCTAGCTTTGAGTTTGGTTTGTTAGTTCTTTTGCATGTGACATTAGGTTAATTTTAGATCTTTCTATCTTCTGTCTGGTGATGCAGTGGGTCACAGGTGGAGGGCTCCCAGACAGCAAGTGGCATCCCAGTGTGCAATCATTATGGCACCCCTGTCTCAGCCTGGGTCTGAGTGGGAAGCATCATGGTTGTGCTAACTGACCACCCGGTTCTCTGTTCCTGGGACTATCTCTGGTCACTACCAATAGTGTGGCACTGGTCATGGGGGCAGAAGAGTACAATGTATAAATATATCAAAATATCACACTGTACCCCATAAATATGAACAATTATCATATATCAATTAAAAATATTAATAAAAGCTCATACAAGTTTAGGATGTCTGAAGTGAATTAATTTAATGAATTTTAGTTTTCCTCTTCAATTCTTCAAAATATTGTAGAAAAAATACTTATAAAATAAATTAATAAACAAAAAGTCTGATACATCAAGCAAACACAACATAGGTGGCAGTTACTGCTTTTAAAATACATGTTTTTAAATTTTATTTAAAATAAATAAATTTTAAATTTCTTTCTTTAAATTTATATTTTAAATTTAAAATACAATGTTTTTAAATTCCATCATGTCTTTCCCTTGTTCAAACGTTTCAGCAGTTTTCTTGTTACCCAATGATCAAATTTGTTTGCCTAATATTCAGGGTCCTCCAAAATCTATCTGAAGGCCATCTTTGAATGATGTCTTCACTTCTCAGTCAAGTAGCTGGATCAGCCTATTTACCATCTTTCACGTATCCCTACTTGCTCACTTTTTTGGTTGCTTCCCCACCTCCCCAAGAATGTTCCCTTTTTTCCATCTCACTTAAGTAAAACTCTTACCCTTCTTCAAGGTCTTTCTGTATCCTTTTCCTCTCCAGTGACACAACAATTTAATTGGTGAAATTTTCTTAAAAAACAACAATAACAACGACCAGCTATAGCTTTCAGAAAATGTCCTAAGGACATACACAAAATAGAGAAGTATTTTATTTTATTTTATAAACAGGGTCTTGTTCTGTCTCCTAGGCTGTAGTACAGTGGCATAATCATAGCTCACTGTTACCCCCAACTACAGGCCTCAAGCAATCCTCCCACCTCAGCCTCCTGAGTAGCTGGGATTATATGCATGAACCTCTGTGCCCAGCTGAGAAGTGTTTATTTAAGTAAATTTTGTTTAGAACAGTGACTTTGTGGTATTTGAGCCATGACCTGCTTCCATTCCCCTCACCAGCTCAGTGTAACACATCTACTCCAGAAGCCTGGGGCCAAGAAGGCAAGATTTACTTTTTCCATAACTGCTATTCGAGGGTTATGGTTTCACCCCGTGAGGGGCAGGACATCATCCTCTCTTATTCCTTCCAGCTGTTTTGTAGACACACTATCCCAGGCAGGAGTAACTGAGAAAGCTAGGCTTTCTTTCCCCTAGCCAGGACTCCACTCATAGGGCAGAAGCGCCACTCTAGGTGTGGTGGGCTGGGAATATTATATCCCTATCACCTGTTCCTGTTTTGCCTGTAGAGCGGAGGTTCTACACCAGGAGAGTCACATCAAGAGCAACAGGGCTACCATCCCACACAATGCCTATTTATAGGGCAGAGGTGTCACTCAGGGAGATCATGCTATGATTCCTGCTCCCAGCTCCAGTACAGTGGTGCAGGTTTTGCACAGGAAGAAGGGCAGACTATAACAGAGGCATGCAGTTCTTAAGAAGACTGCCTTTATTTGGAACAGAGCTTACACAAGTTTCTACCTAAAAGCACTGTCAAAACCAGTAGAGATTTAGATGGTAAGCAATTAAAGAGAAATGAAATAGTAAACCAGTTAGAAGTTTACTAGGGAGAACCAGGAAAGAGGCAGCTAAGAAAGGTTCTCTGAGGGTCAAAGCAAGCTTCAAAGCCCGGCAACACCCTGACTTTAATTTAATTAAATCGCACCACAGAGCAATTGTTGCCCCAGAGTACTGTCAAAAGCAATAGAGGAATCAGCCAGCAACTAGTGGATGCTAATAGCTGGGTGTGATTCTGGCTCAGTGAATGACTAGTTAGAGATTAACTGTGAGATCAGAGAGAGACAGCCATTTCTTAACTGATGTTAAAAGCAGTTGCAAAAATTATGTACATAATTGCATTGATGAGCCTGTAACAGATAGAAATATAATCTATTTGACAACAACACAAAGAGGGTGGTGAGAACGAAGCTGTGCTGAGGTAAGGATATAATACCAGATTGTAACAAATACACAGGAACAAATGGAGAAAAACAGAAGTAGATAAATAAGGTTAGTATACCAAACTCTATAAATGTGTACTTTCTTCTCTCGATTTCTATAAAAGTCATAATATTATATAAGGCAATAATTATAATAGTGCATTGTTGGGTTTGTAACAGATATGGATATAACATGCCTAACAATAATAGCACATAAATAGGAAACGAAGAATTTCTAGAAATCTGCTGAACAACATGGTGCCTATAGTTAAAATATGGTATTGTGCACTTAAGCTGTTAGAATAAATCTTGTATTGGCCGGGGGTGGTAGCTCAAGCCTGTAATCCCAGCACTTTGGGAGGCCAAGGCGAGAGGATTGTCTGAGCCCAGGGGTTCAAGACCAGACTGGGTGACTTGGTGAGACTTCGTCTCTACAGTAAAATAAAAAAATTAGTCAGGCATGGTGGTGTGCACCTGTAGTTCCAGCTACTTGGAAGGCTGAGGTGGAGAGTTTGCCTGAACCCAGCAGGTCGAGGCTACAGTGGCCATGAGCGTGCCACTGCACTCCAGCCTGGGTGACAGAGTAAGATTCCAACTCAAAAAAATAAAAAGAATAAACTTGTGCTAAAGGTTCTTGACACACACACACACACACACACACACACACACACACACACACACACATTCTAAGCAACAACAACAACAAAACCCCACAAAAGGACACAAGAAACCTTTTTGAGGAGATGGATATGTTTATTACCTTGATTAAGGTGGTAGGATCATGGGTATATGTATATACTCAGATTCATCAAATTGTATATATTAGACATAAACATTTAAAAAATATAAACTATACCTTTCTAAATCTGTTGAAAAAGGTATGTGTGTGGGGAGGAGAAATAAAGCCATATAGGAATAAGTTTCTGTAGCTCACTGGAAATGAATTAGTAAAAATCTGAAGTAGATTATAAATTAAGATGTATATTGTAGCCCCAGATCGACTATAAAGAAAACAAGTTTTTAAAAAGCTTAAAAATCATTAAAAAAAATCATTGGAAAAATTCACTTAATGCAAAATACGACAGTAAAAGAGAAACAGAGGAGCAAAAGGGATATGAGGCATATAGACAACAAAAAGTAAAGTGGTGGACATAAGTCTAACCATATCGATAATAGCAGTAAATGTGAGTGGATTAAATAATCCAATACAAGGCAGATATTGTCAGTCTGAACTTAAAAAAACATGATCTAATTATATGTTCCCTGTAAAAGACATACTTTAGATACAAAGATATAAATAGGTTGAATGACTTTTTAAAAAACATTGCTTGTAACGTAAGTTTGCTGGTGATGACAGTTTTCCTGATTTTATGTGCCTGAAAAAATGTTTGTTTCACTTTTGCCTGTGAAACAAATTTTTGTTTAGGGAATAGGATTCTATGTTGACAGTATTTTTTCTTTCAGTACTTTAGAAATATTGTCCCATTGTCTTCTGGCTGGGCAGGTGTTCTCTCTGCACAGATTGTACTGTACTCTTTGTCCCACATCTCACCCTTCTCCCACTAACTCAGATTCTAGGGTGACATGGGAAGGTGGCCTTGCTCAGCAAAGCAATAGGGAAACCTGGGGATAGAGTCAAGCTCTCACAGGGGCATTGACAAAACTCTTCAGAACCAGGAAATTTTGGCAGAGGACTATACTCAGCATGACTGCAAGAGATTAGAACTGGTGCAATTAGGACCCTATGATTAATATTATCTCAGCTGTGTTCACAGCTTGGTGAGATCTGAGCTACATAAGTTCTATCTGTTATTAGCTCAACAACCTTTCCTTTAAAAAATAGACTGATATAACATTTTAAAGTATGTGAGAAAGGAAAGTTTGGGTTATTATCTTAGAATTGATTTTTAATTTTGCTTTTTTGGTGGACAGAGAATGTTCTCTATGGTATAGATTCTTTGTTATGACATTTGTGTCTTAACAGAAAGTCAACTTTTATAAATGTTCCATGGGTGCTTGAAAAAATAAATGTATATTTCCTATAACTATATTTCAACATCTGTCACTGTGCCCAGAATATAGTAGGACTTATTCCAGTGTTGAATTAGCTTTTTCACATGAAACACAGTACCTGTATAGCAACTTCAGAATACTGTTTTGTGACATACAAGTTTTCAGGGACACAGATGTCCCAGAAACGTCTAACTCTATAATATCACAGAACCACAGGGTAAAAGGACTGCGTGGAAATCTTCCTGCAACTCACTGGAGGATTATCCCTCAGATGCATACTGCTGGCTACTTGCATCAGGATCAACTCTGAAGCTTCTTAAAAATGTTATTTCCCAGGTTCCAGCTAATCAGAATTTTTAAGGATGGGGCCTGGAACCTGATCATTTAATATTGACTGCACCCTTAATTCTGATGCACATTAATATTTAAGAACTACTAAACTGGAACCAGCCTGCAAGCAGCTTTTCAGTTGTTGTTTTTTTTTTTTTTCAGAAGAATAAGAAATTTGAATAATTTTCTGTTAAAACAATTATACTTTCTGGGCCTTCCTACTGACTCCAAAGTTCTGATTTCATGCACATTGAAATGCTGCTATCTGGAAGAAGAAAATTAAAAGGCATTGCCCTTGTGTAAGAGGGCGGACCCGCCAAAATCAGAATTATCTTTTTTGGAGGACGGGTCCCTTACATTACAGACTTTCCCCACTGGGTTAGTGTACTAGGAACCCATTGGCATCAGTATACTGGCTAGTGTGAGAGGCGGTGTTCAGCTTCAGTTAATTTTTTTGGAGATTCTTTCAACACTTTGACCATTTCATGATGAGGGATTTATAAGCCCACACTGTGCTGAGTGTTCAGCAGTTTTTAACCAAAAACTAATCTTGCCCCAGGAGACTTTTTGTTTGTTTCCCTGGATGAAAAAAGACCTCAAAAGGAGACATTTTGCTGATGTGGAAGAGGTGAAACTAAAATCGGCAGATGCACGAAAAGGCATCAAAATTGACAAGTTCAAAAACTGTTTTGAGCAAAGGAAAAAGCATCTTATAGGTGTATTGCATCAAGCAAAAAATACTTTGAAGGTCACTGAAGTTGAAGCATGCAAGAATAAATAAACAATTTAAAAAATAAACACATTCCATTTTTTCTGGGGGGGGGTCCTTCCTTGTATTTCAGTAGCTGCTGATATATACATTTTCTAATTAAGTCATCACCACACTCCTGTGACATGGTATAGTGGGATGAAAGATGCCCCACCCCAATATGTCCATGTCTCAACTCCTGGTACCCGTGAATGTAACCTTCTTTGGAAAAAGGGGTATTTGCTAATATAATTAACTCAAAAATCTAGAGATGAGATGATCCTAGATTACTTGGTAGACCCCAAATCAAACAATCAGCTTGTTTGTGAAAGAACAGAAGAAGGGACAGGCACAGAGCAAGTCACGGAACTAGAGAGGCAGAGAATGGAATGATGCTGCCACAAGCCAAGGAATGCCTGGAGCCACCAGGAACTGGCAGAGGCAAGGAAGAATTCTCCCCTAGAGCCTGCATAGGGAGCAGGGTCCCACTAATACCTTGATTTCAGACTTCTAGTCTCAGGTCTGTGGAAGAATAACTTCTTGCTCTATTAAGTCAACCACTAACTTTGTGGTAATTTGTTGTAGTGGCCACAGGAAACCAATACAGATAGATTTTTCTTTTAAAGATGTGGGGTACAATTCAGGATTAGGTATACAAGTGGTCATCATATAGGTAAAGTTTGGGCCTTTCTCTGGTCCCCGTTTTGCCTGGTTTGAGATCAGGTAGCCTTAATGATATTATGTCCCCTCCCCCGCACATGCCCTCACCCCAGCAGTATCCCGCTACTGTCAATTCCTTTCTTAAAATATTCTGGTAAATATTCAGGGTCTGTTTAGAGTGAGAGCTTGTGGCACTCTGTTCTCTGTTTCTGTGATAGATCACTGAATATGATAGACTCTAAATCCATCCAAGTTGCTGTGAAGTCCATATGTTTGTCCTTCTTTATGGCTACATAATATTCTGTTGTGTATATGTACCACTTTTTCTTATCAGTCTAGTTTTGATGGGCAATGTGGTTGGTTCCATGTTTTTGCTATTGTAAATAGTGCTGCAATAAACATGCATGTGCAGGTATTTTTGTAGAATGATTTGAATTCCACTGGGTATATTCCCAGAAGGGGGATTACTGGGTCATATGGAAGGTCAATGTCTAGTTCTTTCAGAAATTGCCACACCGTTTTCCAAAGAAACTAGTTTGCATTCCCACCAGCAGTGTAGAAGCATTCCTTTTTCTGTGCATCCTCACCAGCATCTGTTGTTTATTTTATTAATGATGACCATTCTTACTGGGGTTAGGTGTTATCTTACTGTGGTTTTGATTTGCATTTCTCTGATGATTAGAGAGACTGAGCACTTTTTCATGTGTCTGTTGGTTGCCTGCATATGCCCACTTTTTAATGGAGCTGTTTTTTCCCTTTTGGCATGTTTGTGTTCCTTGTAGGTCCTGGATGTTAGGCCTTTGTCAGATGTACAGTTGGCAAATATTTTTTCCCATTCTATGGGCTGTTTCCCCACTTTCTTGATGGTTTGTTTGTTTGTTTGTTTTTGCTTTGCAGAAACTGAGTTTCTGCAAAGCAAAAAGGTAGATAGGTGGGACCTATCTATCTTTTTTCTTATGGCATGGACACTTGGGGTTTTGATCAGAAATTGGTTGCCAGTTCCAATTTCCATAAGTGTGTCTCCTGCATTTTCTAAGGTTCTTATAGTTCGAGGTGTTATGATTAGGTCTTTGACCCATTTAGAGTTGATTTTTGTGTATGGTGATAGGTAGGGGTTCTGTTTCAATCTTCTGCATGTGGTCAGTCAGTTTTCCCAGCACCATTTACTGAATAAGTTCTCCTCTCCCCAGTGGTTATTGGTGGAGGCTTTGTTGAAAATGAGTTGGTTGAGAAATTGAGGTTTTGCTTCTGGAATATCTCTCCTATTCCATTGGTCCATATGCATATTCTTGTGCCAATACTAGGCTGTTTTGATTATTGCAGTCTTCTAGTCAAGTTTGAAGTCTGATACCTCCTGCTTTGTTTCTTTCGCTAAGGATTGTTTTGGTTATTCATGGTCATTTATGTTTCCATAAGAATTTCTGTATTGTCATTTCCAGGTCTGAGATGATTATTTAATGGGTATTGCATTGAATCTGTAGATTGCCTTGGGTAGGATGGACATCTTAATGTTGATTCTTCCTATCCATGAGCATAGAATATTTTCCCATTTGTTTGTGTCTTCTTGGATTTCTTTGAGCAGTGTTTTGTAGTTCTCATTGTAAAGGTCTTTCATTTCTCTGGTTAGGAAGATGCCGAGGTATTTCATTTCTTTTGTGGCTATTGTGAATGAGATTGTGCTTTTTATTTGGTTCCCTGCCTGTTTATTGTTGGTATATAAGAATGCAACTGTCTTTTGCACATTTATTTTGTTCACCAAGATTTTGCCAAAGTCCTTTATCAGTGAAAGCAGATTTTTAACAGATTCTTTTGGATTTCTGAGGTATAGGATCATATCATCAGCAAAGAGGGATAACTTGACTTCCTCTTTTCTTATTTGGATACCCCTGATTTCCTTCTCTTGTTTAATTGTTCTAGCTAGGACTTCCAGTACAATGTTGAACAAGAGGGGTGAGAGTGGGCAGCCTTGTCTTGTTCTGGTTTTCAGGGGAAATGTTTCCAGTTTTTGTAGATTGATATTGCTATTCTTGTTTGCAGTCTCAGAGCTGGGTCTACTGCAGTGGACAGTGGTGATTGAATTGTTTCTTCCTATTAAGGACTTGACATTTAAGCATATTATCTTTTACCTTGAAGGGCCCAGAGATTATTGCTATCTGTACAGTGCAATGAAAAGGCAGTAGGGAAGTTAGAGAATTCCCTAAGGTCTATATGGGCATCATTCTGCTGGAAGAGCATGGTCCATGTGCCACTCGCCTGCTCTCAGTCTCATGATGCTCAGTGTACAGCCACAGAAACTGTCCCAAACCTCAGATGACTGTAACTGCCCACTTTCCCAGGGTTGGAAACTTGCCTGATGTTTTCCTGTGCCTCACCTGGGACAATCTCCTTGGCTTTCCCTTCTCCCGGACATCATGCCTGCTGTTTCAACCTCTTTTACAAATTAGCCTCACTCCATCAGCTTACAGTATCATTCGAATGACAGCGAAGGTGGTGCTGACCACAATCCACTTCAGTAACAGCTCTCTAAATATATATTAAACTTAAAAAGTATTCATGGGTCTAAAACCACTTCAGGATTGCTTTAAGTTTAAAGCTTTAGCTTAGATTCAGACAAACTTAGATGGGATTCTAACCTAGCCATTAACTAGCTGGGATGGATGGATCTTTGAGTTGCTTAACGTTCCTGACTGTCAGGATCCTAACTTGCAAAGTTGAGTCTCACTTCATAGAGTTGTTGTGAGGATTAAAGAGAATGCAACAGCCTCAGCATGGTGATCTGCACACAGGAAGGGCTCAGGGGATACTGAAATCAATATTCAGTGCCTCAACATTTCCACAGTTTTGACTTTCTTCTACTGCTTGACCCCACCCCAGGAATTCTAAGGCTCTCCTTTTTTCTTAAAATTTAGGTGGATAAGGATGAGCATTGTAAGGTTAATTTGAGTACCTCTTATAGTTAGCAATTTATTAAATGTTTCTTTGTGGTTTAAAATTAGCAGTTAATTTGAATACTCATCCTGTTGCTGTTTTGTTTTCCCAGCATGATGTGTACATGTCAAGTGTGGTAGATGTGAAATGCTACCAATTGGGGGTGTTGAACCCATGAGAGTAAGCAACACTGGGTATTTAAAAAAGGCATATGGTATCATTCCATTATTGATGATGTTTTTGCTGCAGTGGATTTATAAATAATGCATGTTTAAAGGGTCATTTCCGTTATATTTCTTTATGGACAACTAAAGAGTGTTCTTGTTTTGAATTTAAAACGAACTGACAGTTGGAGAAAGGTCAACAGAATGTTCATTCATCCAGTTTCTATGCCAAAACCCCCTCAAACTTCAAACAAGAACACAACAAATTTTATATTACCATATAATAGTCCCCCTTGTTTTTATAACAGAATGAGGCAATGGATTTAATTTAGCAAGTGGCAGGGTGAGGAGACTTAAAATCATTTTTATAATGAAAGTTTCATATTACATATTATCCCTTTTTTCCCTCAGAAAACCTCAAAAGTGAGGTTAGCTTCTATAAATAAAACCAAAAAAGAAACCCAACAATTATTCTCTAAGTATATTAGTTTTCTAACACATTAGCTTTTTAGTATGTTATTTTATTTTTTCAGAGACAGGGTTTTACCTTTCTACCCAGGATGGAGTGCAGTGGTGCATTCACAGCTCACTGCAGCCTCAACTTCCTGGGCTCAAGCATTCCTTCCACCTCAGCCTCCTAAGTAGCAGGGACTACAGGTGTGAGCTATCATGTCTAGCTAATTTTGATATTTTATAGAGACAGGGCCTCACTAAGTTGCTCAGGCTGGTCTCAAGCTCCTGGTCACAAGTGATTTTTCCACCTCAGCCTTCCAAAGTGCCAGAGGATTAGAGATGCCAGCCACCTTGCCTGGCTAAGAACGTATTATTTTAAAAAGTGATTGTATGGAGTGACTGGAGCCTAATACTGAGGAAAACTATAAAATCAGCTGCAGTTACCTTCCACCCAGGGTTGGCCCTTTATGGGTCTGTGAGTCCCCAGAAATTATAGGTAAACTTTTATTTGATATGCATGTGTACTTGGGGAAGAGTTTTAGGATCCATAGTTTTCATCAGTTTTATGGCCTTGAAAAGGCTAAGATCCACTGCTTCTTCCTATTTTTTTAGAATTGGCTAAGAGGAAGGAGGAAAAGGGCATAGGAATAGAGGAAGGGAGGGAGAAACTCTTCCAGTGTTAGTTAACCTCCCCCACCCAGGGCTCTATGTACCTCCCTGCCTCCCTGTCTCATTCCCACTCCACTATACAGTACACTAAACCTTTTACTGGTTCAACAATATGGCTGAACAAAGGCTAACTTCTAGAATATGAAAATGGAAACATCAGAAAAAGACATAATGCCTTTAATTTTTTGTTTCTTGAATTAGTTTTTATGAAAGCATGCTTTTTCCCCCTATGCATTTGCTTCGCTTTTATCTATCTCTGCAATTTTCAAAAAGAATTTGAAGCAGGATCTGCACCTATAATTCAATAACAAATCTCAAGCATTTTTCTGATGAGAGGGACATAATTTAAATGTTTTCTTTGAACAGAGAATGCATTTTCTTTGTAAACATTCAAAATATATTCTTACAAATTCAGACCCCAAGACTTACTTAATTGTGTTGCCTACTTGTTGTAGTAAGAGAGCATTAAATCAGAAGGCTTAATGAATCAAAATCCTACTGGAACTGAATTCACAAAGAGGAAAATAATAAGAAAACCAGTCGTTGACAAAGATGTCTGAATAAACACAATGAGCACAAGGCTGAGGTAACAAGTTTCAGGTACAAGGATTAAGTAACCTGAGTAGTGTTCCCCCACAGTGAGTCTCAGTACCAGAATCCATAACCAGGTTTGCATGACTCGAAACCCCACGTTCTTTCCCCAACATTTCTTGCTTCTGGTGAGGCCCCTCCGTGACCTTACTCACAAAGCCCCCCATCCTCCCATTCTGTGCCCTTGGTTCAGTGAGTTAGCTTGCTCCTGAATGGAGCAGGGCCTGACTTTGTGTGCATTATGAAGGAAACTTCCTCCAGAGTGGCTCTTTAAGCTGACAGGTGATGAACTACAGAGAAAGACTATTTATATGGGATGGAACAAATGATGTGAACAACAGCTTTCTTTCTTTCTTTTTTTTGTCAGACTCTTACTCTGTCACCCAGGCTGGAGTGCAGTGGCACGCTCACAGTCACCCGAGCACGTGCTACCATGCCCGGCTAATTTTTTAAAATATATATTGTGGAGACAAAGTCTCATCAAGTCTTCCAGGCTGGTCTTGATCCTCTGGGCTCAGGCAATCTACTTGCCTCAGACTCCCAAAGTGCTGGGATTACAGGCTTGAGCCAACCCACCTGGCCTAACAACAGTTTTCTTCAGACTGCAACATAAATCTATCAGAAAGCATGAAGAACAACTCATTAAGACCTAAGCTTCAGAAAACAGCCAACTCAATTTGGACTTTACTCTAGAAACTACTGAGTCGTTGTCCTATTTGGGTGTGAGGTAGCATTTTACCCATTGTGGTGAAGTGCTGTCCAAACTTTTTCTTTTTATCATCTGCAGACTCCACATGACACTTCAACCAAAAACAAAGCTTCTGCTGAGGGGAGAACTTGAGCAACATTGTGGGTGGCATATCTGAAATACCCAACCCTGTGTCTGGTTGAAGTTTGGTGCTAAGTAAGTGCTAGTTCCTCTTTTGTTCCCTCAATTGTGGTGAAGTTGACAGGATTTTGAGGGAAGTTCTTACTCTGAATTTGTGTGTGCAAAATGTATTGTATCAGTAGTGATGTCATAGAATGTTGGGTGGGAAGGCCTGAGCAATCATCTCCAGTTCTTTTTTTTTTTTTTTTGAGTTGGAATCTCACTCTGTCGCCCAGACTGGAGTGCAGTGGCACACTCCCAGCCACCGCAGCCTTGACCTGCTGGGCTCCAGTGATCCTTCCACCTCAGCCTTCCAAGTAGCTGGAACTACAGGCACACAGTACCGCAGCCGGCTAATTTTTTTGATTTATTGTAGAGATGAGGTCTTGCCAAGTTTCCCAGGCGGGTCTCGAACTCGCGGGCTCAGGCAATTCACTCATCTCAGCCTCCCAAGGCACGGTATTACAGGCTGAGCCACCGAGCCCGGCTCATCTCCAGTTCTAACTCCTCTCTAACCAACGCTAACATCAGATTAGAAGACACAATTAATTAGAATCTTACTGGCACTTAACTTACAGAGAAAATAATAAGAAAATCAATTGATGACAAGGATGATTGAATAAATGAGAATGTCCAGATGGCATCCGTTCCGGTCATTCCCTGATCCCTAATCTTTAGTCCTGAATGGTGACCCCAGAACTCAGAAAGACAAAGCACTAGATGCCCTGGAGTCAGAAAAGAAAAATTAGTTCTGTTCTCTTTAGCCTATGCTTGTTAAGACAGGGATGGGGGTTTATAGTTTAGGAGGTTTTGTAACAAGCTTAAGTCCTGATTAACTGGAGAACTCAGTGAATCAGAGCACACTAGCTAGGACCTAGCACGTATTACCTATCGTTGGAGCTCAGTGAATGTGCGTTTACTCCCCTAAGGACTATGGCTGAGATTGCAGTGCAGAGAGATCTCAGCCGCTAATAGCATTCTACCCTCCCGGTCCTGTCTGCCCAGAGTCCCTCTCTGCTTTCTTGCAGGCAAAGAGATCTAGATTACTGACAGGATACATGATGACTCATCTGACATCAGATTGAATTATTTTCATTTGCCCTTCGTGTCTGCCTCGGTCTCTGATCCTGGGAACTACTGTGTTACGTCCTGTGAATGTTTTGATTTCTCAGAAGACATGCATGGATTGCAGTGGGCTCTGATGATGTGAAGGTTGGGCGCTTGCAGCTGACTGATAGTTCTTTGTTTTCCACAAATTTTTACCCTAAAAAAAGGAAATCAAAGTGTGTTTTAATCATGCTGACCAGCAAGGGTCAGGGATTCCTTCATTTGGGCTTATGTCTCTGGCTGTGTATTTTCATACCTTTCTTTAAAGGTAGGTTTTATTTTTGCTTTATCTTCTATTCCCTTTTTAGCTACATATATTTGCTCTCTTTTCTAGTTGTGGTTGAGCAGATATGAAAGATTCTATGGGTTAATATGTAAAGTGTCTACATAGGAACCACCACTGCTACAACTACCAGTTAATCTACTTGGTTTTTATTAGTTAGATTTAGCATGTTGGATGACATTTGGGGGACAGGATAGGGTTGGGAGGATGATAAAACATCTTATAAATCATATTTTATTTACCCAATTAAAATATAATAAGAAGAATGATGCAGTTTCCTATCCATCTCTGCTGTGGATGTATGATGTATCCAACTTATTTATTTGTACTTATATTTAGTATTTTGTTCAAAATTGTGACTTGTTAGCTGATGCCATTATTCAGTCAATGAACTCTTCCATTTTGTAGGGTTGTTTTCAAGAGACATGTCATATTACTATGCTGAAATGTGTTCCAGGAGTAAAATCATTCCTTTTAAAAGTTAAAACTTAGAAATGGGTAACTGCTGTTCTGATGAACAAAATCCCACTTCCATGTGCTGTTAGGTTTGCAGGGGACTTGCTTTTCAAGACTGATGGAGGGTTTATCTAAAATGTCCCAGTGGGGAAAAATATGGGCAACAAGGAGGAATTTTTGGTCTGCTTTATGAAAAATTATTTTTCTCATTATTATGATGGCAAGAATGATGCTTTACATGAAAAATGTTTCTTTCTTGCTGACATCCCTGTGCTTCAGTGCTTCCAAAGGCATTTATCAAGCAACTTGTTTCATTTAGTAACAACTGTCCTCCATTTATTTTGCCTGATGAGCTTTTCAAGCCCTTGGATTTATTTTCTTTCAAGATATAAATATTTGTGGATGATATATGAGGAGTCAAACTCGAATTCTACAAGAGAAAATGTAGAGGGAAAACTAGGAAAGGAATTAAATCAAATAAAGACAGATAGCTTACCTTTAGTGTATTCTTGGAAAAATACAAAGAGATATACATAAAATTATTGTCTAAAATTTAATGACTAAAAATGCTATTATTTAGGAACCAATTTCAAAATTTAAAAAAGTATTGTAAGTAAATTTGCCTTAAAAATCTTGCATTCTCACAAATCTCCAAAATGATTACATTTCAGAGTTAATTTTTAGAAAGAGTATTACTTGTGGAGACCTTAATGAAATTACTAGTTATTTCCATTTGCAGGATGCTGGCTCCTCAAAGTCAACCACCTGCTGGTGTAGACACACACAGCAGTTGAAACTGTATTTTGGACAAGAAAGGGTAGAACTTTTCCTTAATACTGGAAAGCTTCTAGTTCCATCAGTAACACTGTGAGTTGCATTAGTGATAAAAGCAGTGATTTTATCTGCCTGTGTCTGCCTCTTCTAATGCTGGGTAGTATGGGTATAGTTACACTGAGTTCTTGACCCTGCCACAGAATGAAATTTCAAGTGAGTCCAAAGTATAGTTTAAGACATAATTTATTAGGAAAAAAACTGCTTAAGAAATAGCATGGGTCCCTTAAAAGAGGACATGTGCTTGTCTTTGATAAGATGCTTTATGTACTTTTACAACCATGATTAAACAAAGCATGAGCTAAGATTGGAGGGCTGAGATTGGTCATGAGTTTTGATCACCATCTCTCCACCTTTTAAGGTCACAAGGACCTTCTAAATAACTAGATTTGGGCTTTTCTTAGAACATCATGTGTTCTGGGTAATTCCCTATTATTTCCGTGATTTACTGCACTAATAGTTCACATTCCAACCTGCAAGGTAGTCAGGTCTGATAGGTATTGCTCTTTCATCTCTGCTGTGTGGCAAGGTGCACACCCAGGCTTAGCAAGGCGCAAGACTGGGGTGGTGCTGGAGCCTGACCCACTGAGCCTAACACTCGCTCTACCCTGCAGGATGTGCAGGGTGTGCCACTGAAGAGAGGCTCTTCCACAAGCTGTTCTCTCACTACAACCAGTTCATCAGGCCCGTGGAGAACGTGTCAGACCCTGTTACTGTGCACTTTGAGGTGGCCATCACCCAGCTGGCCAATGTGGTGAGTACGCCTGGCCTGCTGACTGTCTGTTTGTGGCACATAAGGGGACTTATGACAGATGAACAAGCGTCTATACCAGGGCGGCCTGTGAATCTGTGTAGGGGGTGGCACTGTCCCCAGCCAGGCTGTCGTTGTACCTTGAAGTGGTGTTTTCCTGGAAATGCTTCCAGAACCAGTTTAGGAAACAGGCTTAAGAAGTGGAAGGGAGCTGACTGTGCAGTGCCTGTGATATGCGCCACATGATGGTGACACCTCATGGCCATCACCTGCATCTACTGCTGAGGACACAAGCTCAGGAAGTGACTTTCCCAAGGTCATCTGGTGACCAAGTGGTGGAAGTGAGTCAGCTCCAAAGCCTGGGCCTCCTTATTCCACAGTTACAGAATTACTTTCAGTCGTCTGTGTTTAGTAAGAAAGAAAAAGTTCACTTTCTTTCATATGTGATTCCATCCAACACTGAAATAAGGAGGATGTGAATTTGAAGATCTTATTTAATTTACTGCTACCATGTTCAAGGGCAAGCAGCACCATTGTTCTTTCTTTTGAATAGTCTTTCCTCTCTTATTGTTGGGAGAGGAGGTGGTGAGGCCTGGGGTGCAGGTACAATAGAGGCTCCTTGGGAGAGGGCAGGGCCAGTGGGATTCTGGGGGCTCAGATAGACTCCAGCAAGAAGCAGGCTTAGGAAGTAGGGCATACTGGAAGCATCTCTCAAGAGGGTTGCTGGTGAGCATTCCTGAGGTTGTGGTACCCAGAAGAGGAGCAGCAAGGAGGGGAAAGGTGCCCTCTATCCCAGACTCTGCTCCATGACTAGACATCATGACTGCTCTGGGTGTAGCTGGAGAAAGACCTTCATTATAGGTGTGAGTCAGGATTGCCCACATTTCTAGTCCAAGCCTCTCGGTGAAGGAGGCCGGCCCACCAGTGGTCCAACTCTGGCCAGGCTGGGAGTGTACATGCACTGTTTTGGACTGGTTTAAAAGAAAGGCTCAGATGTTTTCCCTCACCTGACGGGCCCACCCATTCCTTTAATAAGTATTTGTTAGTGTCTGTGCTGACCCTCTTCCCACTCTCAATAGCTGAGTACTAGTTCCTGGTCTCCTGCTGAGCTGGAAGCCATTCTTGCCATGGACTGGCTGTTGTGAGTGGGTAACTGAACTGAGTTTCCTCTAAAGTCAGTAAGGATCACCTCATTGTATAGTATTTCTTCAAAGTCTTGCTTACACGTTTTTTTCTTTCTTATGCAACAGAAATCCAAAGGTTAACAGGCCAGGAGGTTGATACCAGGTGGTTTCATGGTGTTGGTGGTTGCACCATTATGTTTAGTTATCCATGTTATGCACTGCACAACTCCAGGGGTTGTCACCCACATGGACTAATTCCAAAGGTTTGAAAGGCATGGCAACAGTGACCAAGCTTCCAATTGTCTTTCTATTTCACCATCCTTTGCATGTGGCTTCTTTCCTCGCTGTTGTGGTTCGTGATAACTTCTGTGTTTCCTTCACCACATTCACATTCTTGGCAAGAAGTATGAAAAATGAGAAGGGCAAAGGAGGTCTGTACTAGATACCATGACTTCCTTAAGGTGCTTTCTCAGAAGTCCTGCTGACAGCTTCCACTTTCCATCCCATCTACCTCCAGCTGCAAAGGAGACTTGGCAAATGTATTTCTAATTGAAATTGTATTTATTGAGATCATCATAGATTCACTTGCACTTGCAAAAAGTAATAAAGAGATCCCTTATACGCTTTTCCCAGTATCCCCTACTCATCTGTCCTCCATTCTTGTTGCAACAATGTTGTATATAAATGGAACCACATAGTATAGAAACGTCTGGGACTGGGTCTTTCACTTACACCATTTCTTAGTAATATATCCAAGCTGTTGACTGTATCAGTCATTTGGTCCTTCTTGTGCCTGAGAAGTATTCCATGGTATTTATACACCACAGTTTGTTTAACCATTTACTTGTTGAAGAACATTCGGGCTGATTTCTGGTTTTGGTTTATTACAAATAAAGTTGCTGTGAACATTTGTGTAGGTTTTTGTTTAAGCATCAACCTTCATGTCTCTGGGATAAATGTCCAGCAGTGCAATTGTTGGATTTTGTCAGTTGGGCCTGGGGGAGGGTGCTCTAGGTCTCCATTCTGGGTCTCCTGCTGCTGTCTGAGCCCCAGCTTGGCCCTGGAGCTCCAGAGAGCTCTACATGGAAGTGTATTTGCTGCTGGGCAAAATGATTGTGGCCATAACATCTTCTGATTTCCTCCCATGCAGGAGCATGTCCACTGTCCCCTTCACTGGGACAAAGCCCCTGTCCAGTGTTTTTGCTGACTCAGTATAGCTGAAATGACAAATTTAGGACTCTTATGAAATGCAGCCCACTTGACCTTTCTGACCTGCATTCTGAGTCTATTGATGCAGTTCCAGGAATGAGTCCATTTGAAACCGTAACTCAAAGACTTTCATGCAGCTGGCATGCCAACTTATGGATTTTTCCAAGAAAGAGGTACATGGTGATGGCCCAGGAGTGTGGGTGGTGTTGTGTGTTCCCCATCTGCTCCTGCTAGACTGACAATGCACATGCCCAGTGATGTGATCTGGAGTCAGATAGAATACAATTTTTCAGACCAGGTCCTGGTCCACGAGGGTCCAGAAACCCCCGACTCTCTTCTGGTCATTTGAGTATCTGCCTAAACATGACCTCCTCAGAGAAGTTTTCTTTAACCATCCTGTCTAAAACAGATGTGTGTGAGTGTGAGATGTGTGCATGTGTGTATGTGTATGTCTATACCACTCCTCTCTTTGTTCCTCTTCATAGGACTTATCACCATCTTATTTCTATTATGCTATGTATCTGCCATCATTTCCATGTTTCCCCCACTAACAGCCAAGACACTTGCAGGCAGACCCTTTCTCCACCCTGCTGCTGCTGCAGCCCCAGTGTCTATGGAACATATGGTGGTTACACGAGACATACTCCTGAAGTGAATGAGTGAAGAGGTGGCTTGGGCAGGGCATGGGGTGTATAGTTGGTGAACAGCAGATTCCAGCTGGAAACTCCATGGTGAGCTGAGGCTGACGTGTTCAGGCACAATCCTGGGCAGGTGTGCTCAGGACTCAGAGCCTGGAGGGTCCTGAGGTACCAGTGTGGGAGGAGGTTTTAGGGCATGGGCAGGAACAGCATCTCACCATCTGTAGTGCTCCCCTCCCTCTTTCCCACCCCCTTTTCTCTGTCATGGAATCAGAAACTGTTAAGGGCTGAGAGCTCAGGAAGACTTCACGGAAGAGGTGAGGCTTCAACTGGCTTTGAAAGACAGTTTAAACCACATTCTCCTTCCAAGTCAGCAGTTGGGCCCAGATGTGAATATGGTGTCTCTGGCTGCATCCTGAGTGCTTTTGATACACTGCCTGTTCAATCTTCTTGCTGCCCTCCATTAGCATGAAGAAGTTGGATTTGGCTTTTTAGTTGTAATTCTTGCTCTAAGACACACCTCTATGGCAAGTATATTCAAGGTTAAGCATGTTATTTCTTTTTCACAGGATGAAGTGAACCAGATCATGGAAACCAATTTGTGGCTGCGTCACGTATGTGTCTGAGTCATGTGTCAGCTTCATAATGTCAAATGGATAAAGTCTACTAGGACTACCTCCTTCCACTCCCAACTTGTGATGGAATATAAAATATTCTCTACTCTGTTATCTCCAAATCCTAATGTTCACCTCTAGTAATAGCTAACTGAGTGCAAGCTTCACAGGTGCAGAAGCCTAGTGACAAAAGTCTCTCTGACATAGAGACTCCTGTCCTTCCTGGTTGCTGCTCTCAAATCTTCTACTTTTATCTGTAACTTGAGCTCCCAGGTCTGATACCTGCCCGCTTTTTGATCCCTGCTGTCCCAGGCTTAAAGAAGTCAGCAGCTGAGCTCAGGAACATGTAGGAGAGTCTTACCAGCTGGTTTTATTAGTCAGAACTTCTTTCTTCCTTTAAAAAAAAGCTTCACAGATTTTGTAACAAATTCATCATTATACACTATATATACACCATATATATGTATATATAGCTGTTCCAGTTGAATGTTATCTATGGAATATGGAAGTTGAGTCTATAACCTGGGCCAACTCACTAATAATCAGCAGATAGTCATCTGATTAAACATTTGCCAAAATCAGCTCAGCTATTTAGCTCCCTGATACCCATGGACATAGTTTCCCAACTTGGATAGAAACCAATATACTCTTCAAATAAGAATTTATTTATTTATTTCAAAAAACCTGTTGAACTATCATAAAGTTAACATTGGAAAAAGTTACCAAGTAATTTTAAAAACTGATTTGTATTTCTTTTAGGTCTGGAGTGACTATAGATTGCACTGGGATCCCATGGAATATGATGGTATCAAGACACTTCGTGTTCCAGCAGACAAGATCTGGAAGCCTGACATTGTCCTCTATAACAAGTATTGCTGTCTGATGCCATAGTCTCTTTACAGGGTTGCTCTTGGTGCCTGTGAGCCCACAGCATGGGAGGGTCACTGACGGTGTTTGTTTGCTTTGCAGTGCTGTTGGGGACTTCCAAGTTGAAGGCAAGACCAAAGCTCTCCTTAAATACAATGGCACAATCACCTGGACTCCACCTGCCATTTTCAAGAGTTCCTGTCCTATGGATATCACTTTTTTCCCTTTTGATCATCAAAATTGTTCCCTAAAATTTGGTTCCTGGACATATGACAAAGCTGAAATTGATCTCCTCATCATTGGGTCCAAAGTGGACATGAACGATTTTTGGGAAAACAGTGAATGGGAAATTATTGATGCTTCTGGCTACAAGCATGACATAAAATACAACTGCTGTGAAGAGATATACACAGATATCACCTACTCTTTTTATATCAGGAGATTGCCGATGTTTTACACCATTAATCTGATCATCCCCTGTCTCTTTATCTCATTTCTCACTGTGTTGGTCTTTTACCTTCCTTCAGACTGTGGTGAGAAAGTGACACTGTGCATTTCAGTCCTGCTTTCTCTGACTGTGTTTTTGCTGGTCATCACAGAGACCATCCCGTCCACCTCCCTGGTGGTCCCGCTGGTGGGTGAATACCTGCTGTTCACTATGATCTTTGTCACCCTGTCCATTGTGGTGACCGTGTTTGTGTTGAACATACACTATCGCACCCCAGCCACACACACTATGCCCAAGTGGGTGAAGACCATGTTCCTGCAGTTGCTGCCCCAGATCCTGATGATGAGGCGGCCTCTGGACAAGGCACAGGAGCTGGGCTCGACTAAGATTCCCAGGAGCATTTCCAGAAGGCCTGCCAAGGTCAAGTTTACCACCTGTGGGGAGCCCAGACTTCTTAAAGAATGCTTCCACTGTCATAAGTCAAGTGAGCTTGCCCCCAGCAAGAGAAGGGTAAGTCACCAGCCTTTACAGTGGATGGCCGAAAGTTCAGAGCACGTGCCCGAGGTTGAAGATGTGATGGACAGTGTTCAGTTCATCGCAGAAAACATGAAGAGCCACAATGAAACCAAGGAGGTAAGCCTATGCTTCCTTTGCACAGCCAGCCTGTGCCCTCCAGGCCTGGGTGCTCAGACACAGCAGACATCCTGGGAGTTATGTACACGAGGGCCATGGGCCTCACTCCAAACTGGTCCTGCGGTGTGCAGTGGTGGGTGGGCCTGCAGGTTGGACCACGAGGGCTGGGGCAGGTGCAGCCCCAGAGTGACTCTCCAGCTCCAGAAATGGGAACTCGGGTGAAATTTGGTTACACACACACTCAGACAAACTTGTTTGATGAAACCAAGAGCCTTTGTGCAAGACATAGTGGAAGGTGGAAAGGTGGGAAGGGGAAGGCTGCCCCAAAAGGGAGGGAGAAGTGAGTGCCAGCTGCGTGCAGCCCAGGATTGCTGGAAGGAGGTAGGGGTGGTGGAGTATGAGGAGGCGGTGGGGGAATGGGAGGAGGAGGGAGATGGTAGGGGGTGCCTTGGTTCCTGCAGGTCCAGGCCCACTTGTCCTACTTGAGAAGGATTTCAGTGCTGCTGGAATGAGCCCCTGGGATATTTTTAGCATTCACATATCATGCTCCTGCTGCCCGGAGTCTAACTATATCAGCACATACCTCCCTCATTCTCCAGAGGGAGGGTTTGAGAGACTCCTGCCCACATTCCCCCACTGTGCAGGCAACCAGCTGAGGGCATCTGAAACTCGGGTCAGGTATCTGGGTTTGGCCCCATACTGCAGCTTCCGCATCTGTACCTCCTAGTTAAAGCGTTCTACAAGACTGAAGTCTGCCTGCTGGTCTAGGGGAAGATGCCAGTACCACCTGCCACTCAGGTGGGGGTTTGGGGATGCATCTAAGGACAAGAAAGCCCAAGAAACTCACCTTCATGGTGACATCTTCATAAAATCTAAAAGAAAGAGTAGCCGTGGACGTACTCACTGCCAGGCAGGTCTCTCAAGACACAATCATGGAGACTCTGGCAAAAGGTTGGAGGGTCAGGAGCTGGAAGGTCATTAGAAATGCAATGTGCGCTCCATAGTCAACAACCCCTTGGGCCCCCCCCCCAGGGGGGGTGCTTATTCCTGATAAGGGGTTCCTCAGGCATTCCCTATGTCCTCCACCCCCAGCCCTCACTCCATGCTTCAAACTTGTTCCCCAGACTTGCCATGGGGCCAGAATACCCAGTGGTGAAAGGATAGGAGTTGAGTTGTCTGAGTAGCTATTTCTTGGGCGTGTTTCTTGCAGTCAGGAAGGGTCCCTGGTGACCCATGGAATAGTGGAGTATGGGAGTCTTCCATACACTCTCAGTGACTTGAGGCACTAATGGAGGGCATGATCTGACCTCTGCAGACAAAACAAAAACAATTTTTCTGTTTTTTGAGTTGGTGTCTCTCTCTGTTGCCCAGGCTGGAATGCAGTGAGTGGCACAATCATGGCTTACTGCAGCCTCAACCTCCTGGGCTCAGATGATCCTTCTGTCGCAGCCTCTTGAGTAGTTGGGACTATAGACACCTGCCATCACAGTTGGATAATTTATTTTATTTTTAGTTTGTAGAGATGAGGTCACTATGTTGCCCAGGCTGATTTCAAACTCCTGGACTCAAGCAATCCTCCCACCTTGGTCTCCCAAAGTGCTTGGATTACAGGTGTGAGCCACCAAAACAAAATTTCTGTATAGGTAACACAGGCTCGCCAAAATAATACTAATACTTCCTTTAAAATGTGCATGTTTCCCATAATTGTGATTTTTAAAAATAAGCTTTAATTTTTTTGTTTGCATTTCAGGTAGAAGATGACTGGAAATATGTGGCCATGGTAGTGGACAGAGTCTTTCTTTGGGTATTTGTAATTGTCTGTGTGTTTGGAACTGCAGGGCTATTTATACAGCCGCTACTTGGGAACACAGGAAAAACTTAAGATGCACTTTCCTTTTATGTTCAGAAATTTGCAGATACTATATTTGTTCTGTGCTCCCTGCCACAGAAAGGAACATACAGCTTCCCACCCAAGTCCCCCATCTACTGAATCTGATGACTAGATGGAGAAAGAGGACTTTACTGCAAATTAGGAGCCAGAACATCACAATCTTTGTAGTACAGGGGAGTAGTTGAAACATTTCATAACATCAGAGCCCAGAGCTGACAGCACCCACAGGCCAGGGTGTCAGGTCAGGCTTCTCTTGTCTGTATATGTTTGGCTTCTGGGGACAAGAATGACCCATAATAGTCTTACAATGTAATTAACATCAAGCAACACTAAAAAGAGGTTCTGCTTTACCTCCAGTTGATGCTGTTCCTCAATATACAGACACATGTGAGAGGTGAAACTAGGAATTGAACCTTGCAACACTTGAGAACTATTTGCAACACTTGTAACTATTTGTAACACTTGTACCTATTTGCAATCTTGTGAACTCTTGCATCCTTGCTTTCTTGTGCATGTCTCTTGTGATGTAGCTCACACCCTTCAGCATTATTTGATACATTAATTGGTTTAAAAAATGTCAGCTAGTCAGATAATACCTTAGCAGGCTATATTTAATTAGAATTAATCTGGCAAGAAACTTGAGTGGTAACCCAATAGTGCCCTAGGTACTGCATGGTAGCAGAAGTGGGTTCTTTCTCTCAAGTGCTTGCAGCTTCTTAGGAAAAATCATAGACAAGATCTGCAGGACCAGGTATCTCATGAGGGATGTCAGAGCAATTGAAATAGGAGAACATGATGTGATATGGCTGGGCAAATCTGAAGCATTTTGAGTTGAAAAAGGGTGTCTTTCTAGGCTTTTCTTATTCACAGTTTTTATTTGTTCATTGAACTGAGACAAAGTAAAGTTATTTCTTCTATAAGAAATTATAATTTTGTAGCTTTCAGAGCAATTCCTTTTCAGAGAGGGAGAACCTTGGGAATTCTGTTTTATTCTACTGATTTCCTTCTTATTTGTTGTATAAATATTAACAACCTTAAAGATGTATTTTAAAGCAGAGAACAATAAATCTACTCTAACAAAGGAAATAAATTTGTTTGTGCCTTTCCCTGCTAATATTTGTTCATATACACATACTTCAATTTTACCCTTCAGTGCTATTTTCTTAAAACATAGTATCAGAAGCATTTCTCCTATTACATAGTCTTGAAGCATAACTTTTATGATGGTATAATTTCCATTGGGCTGATACATCATACTTTGTATCACTACAGTGTGAATTTCCCCTTGTCTTTTTTCTACTGGAGCATACGGCACTCTGCAGTACACTAGGCAGAGATCTTGAATTTGAGTTGCTCTATTTTAGAGTATTTTCACTTCCTATAGCACTGGTGATTGTAGTATCTATGTTGTATCTTCCTATACTTACAGACTGTTATTCTTTGATACTTTATTTTTTACTATTGAGCCTAATCAATGTTTAATTTCATTTTTTTTTTTTTTTGGCTGTTTGTATATCTTCTTTTGAGAAGTGTCTATTCTAATTTCATTTTTACAAAAATTGTACTTGTGGTAAAATACACGTACCATGAAATTTACCATTTTAATCATTTTAAAGTATACAGGTCAGTGGTATTAAATACATTCACATTACTTTGCAATCTTCACTTCCATCCATTTCCACAACTCTTCATCCTGCATAACTGAAACTATGTATTCCCATTAAACAATGACTGCTTATCCGCCTAGGGTTTCTTTTCCTAACTATACTTTAATTCACATTTCCCTTGACAGAGGCAGCAGAAGGTGACTAGAGGGAAAAAAATCATTGACATTAGCAGTTGTCAAAGGGGTATGGCTAGGGTGAGCTCCATTACGGGGCTTCCAGTGTGCCCACGGGAAGGCTGATGTCGCACACCGGGCTCTATTGCAATGCCCTCACGCTGGGATGTGGCCTCGGGACTTTATCTTCTGACTTACAACAGAAACTGAAAATTTAGCTTTTGATATAAAATCTCCTAGATTTGAAATATGGAAACTAAGTTAAGGAACAAAAATAAAGCCTCTGACAGCCTAACAAACTTGCATGCACCCTCATTTGTATAGTGGTGAGTTTAAAAAAAAGAAGAAGAAAAATGAAAATGTGTACAGGATTGTGAGTTGGCAGTCTTTGGCTAAGCATACTGGGGCTTGATCCCATTTATGGGATGAGGTCATACAAGAGGGAGTTGAGCCTGGTGGAAGGAGGACTGCCAGCTGGGGAAGGTGGAGAAGGAGAGGACAGCAGGAAGTGGGAGGCAGAAGTGGGAGGCTGAGAACCATGGAGGTGCTGCCTGAGGGCTGGAGAGCATCTATTTAGGATATCCTGCCCAACTCCAACCTCCCCAAGGCCTAGGGTATTAGAAAGAGATGAGGCTATAAGAACAGGGGCACATCTGAGCACCTTCCCTTTCCTGTCCCCCTGTTGATGTTGGAATTATCATTTCAGTGTTCAGCATACCTAGCTACAGTAGACTTAGTATATGTGTCCTCCTCAAATCATGTGAAAATCCTGAACTCCAAGTTGATGGTGTTAGTGGGTGGAGCCTTTGGGAAATGATTGGGTCATGAGTCTGGAGTCCTCATGGATGGGATTAGTGCCCTTATAAAAGAGACCCAGAACATTCCCTCACCCCCTTCAGCATGTAAGGACTCAGGAAGAAGGTGCCACCTATGAACCAGGAAGTAGGCCCTCTCCAGACATCAGATCTGCCAGCACCTTGGTTTTGGCTTTCCCAGCTTCCAGAACTGTGAGAAATAGATTCCTGTTGTTTGTAAGCTACCTAGTCCATGGTATTTTGTATTATAGCAACCTGTATACAGTTATTATCAACTGGAGATGTGATTGTACCCATTTACACACACACACACACACACACACACACACACACACACACACACGTTCACAATTTCCAGTTGGTGTTGGAAGTGTCTAGAAGGGCATTTTGGTTGTCAATGACTGGTGTGCTATTGACACTGAGGGCCTTGGGGTTAGGGATGCATGGCACTCTGCAGTGTGTGGGGACAGGCCAATGTAGAATTTCCCCATCAAAGTGACCATAAGATCCCCTGTGAAACATCAGAACCTTCTAGAGGATATTCGTTTGAGAGAAAGGCCTGAGAAGACACACGCTGAGTAGTCTCATGAATACCCTGCATACCTCACAAGGCACTTTTTGGTAGGAGAAGCTTCTACCCTCCCACCTACCCACCAGAGAAAAGGAGAGGGAACTCTTCTCCACTCTTTTGGTTTCCCTGAGGGAGGACTTTGCCGATGAGGAAGACCTGCATCCATAAAACTGGGATGATAATGGTGCCTTTCTCACAGGGTTGTTTTTAGAAGGTGGCCTGAGTTAATAACTTTTACTCTTCTTTCCGTTTGATGCTGTGATCCTCTGACCTGGCTGGACCTCTTGTTGCCCAGAGCTGAGTCCTTCCTTAAGCATTCAGGGGTTGGGGAGATGGGACATGTCTAACTCTGCAGCAGCCAGCTGCCCTGCCCCATGATGGCCAACCCAGCCTGGAGGTGTGATGATCCACATCAATGCACAACTGCTCTCGCCTGGTTTTCCCAAACCTAATATTATGTCCATGAGCCAAATACACAATGTTACTTTTATGTTTACCCTTATTTTATTGACATACTGAACAGAAAATCTTAATACAAAGAAGAAATACATGCCAGGTTAAACATACATAGTAGTCATCATGGCTGTTGATTAAATGAACTAATTTTAATAGATAATAGTAGTTACTTCAGAGAAAGAATTTTGACATCACCAAAAGGTCCATCCCAACATAAAAGCATTGCTCTTTGGAAATGATGGTGTTCCAGTGGAGCAGGTTAGACAGCATCTCCAAAGGGACCAAGGTCATAGGTAAGTCATGGTAACTTTTCTCTGTGTTATGGCCACAAAACTTACCACTAGATACAGTGGAGAGCTTGCAGCATCACCTTAGTCCAGGGACTAATCTGAACACTAATGATGAGAGAGCCAGATTGTGTCCTCTTTATGGTACAACATGAACTCTGCCTTACCATCTATAATGTATTCCCAATAAAAATTTTGAACCAGAATGACAGGGTACAGGAGATAGAGGAATAAGCTAAATGACACCAGAAGCAAGCAACCAGACAAAATCCAAAAAGTGAGATATTCTCGGGGAAAACCAACTTAGTCCTTTCAACAAACCAGTGCCAAGAAACAGATTAAAATAGATTTAAGAGGCACAACAATATAGCTTTGGTCTGCATCCCATTTTAGACAAGTTAACTATTAAGATATTTTCAAGACAGGGAAACTTGAATGTGGAATTAATAATTTTGCTAAGTATGATAATATTATTTTGGAAAAATTGTAATGTAACATAATGTTTTTTTAAGGTGCATACTGAAATTTACATGCATACACATATAGCTAGAAATATTGGGACAATATGTTAGACAACCCAATCTTAAGGTTCTTGCATCAGGTTTAATTAACCAACATATACGAACTAAGTTTTGACTGTGTACTCAGCTGTATAAGATACTGTTGGAGCTATCATGGAGATATGTTGGGATAGCAAAGGGAATCGGCTCACTTAATAAAATAACAGAGAACCATGATACTCTAAACCCTACGGTGTAGACTGAAATGCCACGAGTCTTTGAAGGCAGGGAGCTCAGCAGGTTCTGTGAAGGCAGGAGGAAGTGGGATGTGGGCAGACATCTGAAGGGTGAGAACTGGGTAGGATGGCCCCTTGTAGCCCCACATGTGCATGCCCAGGCACGTGCCTGTCCCCATGCTCACACGTGGGACACAGAGCAGGATAGGTCTTGCGATATCTGCTGGCTGGAATTAGCTGGCAAATTTTGCCCATGGATTTTTCTTGCTGTGCATTTGAAATTAGCATTCTTTTGCTTCAAAGCTATCCTTTGTAGTTATTTTCTTAGGGGTTATTATAACGCACGAGTACTACCCTTTTCTGTGTTTAAAGCTGCTGCCATCCTCCCCAACCCCATGGCTGAATGCACATCAGAAAGAAGCTTGCTGTAGATAGTTTTTCATGCTGCTGTTCTTTCTTTTTTAAATTCTTTGAGTCAGGATCTCTCTCTCATTGACCAGACTGGAGTGCAGTGGTTCGATTATAGCTCCCTGCAACTTCACCCTCCTGACTTCAAGCAGTTCTCCTGCTTCAGGCTCCTGAGGAGCTCACACTCATGTTGATGTGTTTTCAAAATTTAAAACCGAATTCAGATCTCAACACATTTTTTTTCTAATATTCATATTGTTTTTTCTAATATTCTGTATTGAAAATAAAGAAAATTTAAAGGCTGTTGGAACTCCCAAACATTTTAAGCCTTGAGAGAGATGGGGTGTGATCTGAGCCATATCGCAGGCTTGCAATTCTGTTTCTTAGCAGGTAGGAAAGCTCTTCCTCACCATTCTTGTTTTGCAAATGACCAGGAAAGACCAGAGACCAGACTGCCCCTTCCAATCACTGATCTTTTTTATAGATTAGCCGTCTCCTTTGTTGTCCTGTACCTAACTCAGACCAAATGGCACCCAAACTAACTAACTCACCCCAGATGATCATCTTCAGTGTGGAACATTAAATGTACCTTTCCCCAAAGAAAAGGACCACCTCAGCTTAAGAGATCATTGTAACTATATATTAAGCCTTGCATAGGAAGATGCTGAAATTCAGTTAAGCTTCTCTAAGTTTTATCTGTATAAACAATCCAACACTTCTATACTGGGAACACCAACCTCTCTTCTTTGGAAACTGTTTCCTGGGCAAACTGATCTCAACCTGTGTTCTTGAGCAAACTCTCTTTAAACTAGATTCCTACCCTTTTGATGGTCTGAGTTTAACATCATTTACCTAGAAAACTCATGGGTTAAAGTTAAGCAAAGAGTTAAAGTCAATAGTATTCTCACTAAAAGTGAGAAGAAAGGTGACTTGCCCCTTTGAATCCTCTCACTTGGAGAGGTGAATCTCCTCTCTCTTCTTTCTCTCTAATTTACTTTTTAAATAAACATATTGCATTGCTATAAAGGAATACTTGAGCCTGGGTTATTTATAAAAGAAAGAGGATTATAGGCTCATGGTTCAGTATGGTGCTGGCATTTGCTTGGCTTCTGGTGAGGTTTCAGGAAGCTTTTACTCCTGAAAGGCAAGGGGAGCAGGCATGTCACTTGGTGAGAACAGGAGCAAGAGAGGAGAAGGAGGAGGAGGTTCCAGGCCTCTCTAAATAACTCACTTTTGTGTGAACTAATAGGGTGAGAACTCACTCATTACCATGAAGACCAAGCCATTTACAAGGACCCCGCCCCCGTGATCCAATCACCTCCCAATAGGCCCCACCTCCAACACTGGGGATCACATTTCAACAGGAGACTTGGAGGGGATGACATCCAAACCATATTTAATCCACAATCCAGTCAAGGACTTAAGGCAGGAATCCTTGATTTTCATCACAATATATTCCTGCAAATCCTGACCTAAAGTAGTAATAAGGAAGATTAAAATTATATTTTCCCTAAGGCACAAATTACAATTAGAAGTTGTGTGGTTTAAAAAGTGTGAAAGTTGACCATTGCTTTACTTTATAAACTCTGGTGTGGTCATGTGCTCTTTGGGCTATGGCCACTACCATGTTTTCTAAACTTTGGTCCCCCTCTTAACTTGGAGAGGTGAATCTCCTCTCTCTTCTCTCTCTCTAATCTACTTTTTAAATAAACTATATTTTCATATTTAAAATAAATAAATAAAATAAATAACAAGTGTGAAAGCTCCAGTATAAATCTCCAAAAGATAGGATCTCAGAGAAAGGGAGAATTCAAACGTCACGGGTCATAACCTCTTATCACTAACCAGGAAACTAAAACCCTGCAGGAATCTGCAGAAATAAAGAATGAGAATCATCTCTCACCAAACTTCTCATCTATAGCAGAGAATATTATAAAATAATCTCTTTAGAGTTCTGAGGGAAAATAGTTTTGATGAACTGGAATTCCATGCTCAGCCAATCTATTATTCAAGTTCAAGGGCAAAAAATTACAATTCATAAATGCAAGGATTCAGAAAGATTACTGTACTCAAAACCTTCCTAAAAGAATTACTTGAAGACATATTTGTCTGAAATGACAAAACAAGTGAAGCAGAGAAAGAGGAAAACTTAGGATAATAAACAGTGGTGAACAAAGCAGTGAAATTGTTTATAATGTGATTGTGGACAAAATGGATTGTCAATTAATGATTCTTAAGAAAAGGATACATAATAAAAAAGTTAATTATCTGGAACTAAAATTCTGGGTGATTCAGAGGAAACACAGAAGGTGATAAAAATAATGTAAGGGCAGGGGTACAGAAGGTGCTGCAGTAATTGTTTTATGTGGAAGCAGAAACAATGAACACCAGATCTTCACATTGCTTATGACATTTGAATATGGTTATTAATAAATTAATAGAAGTGAATGCATAATGTTTAAACCATTAAAGGAAAAAGAGAAACAGAAACAGATAAACTCAGCGAAGGCAGAAAAAAAGGGGGAAAAGCTAAAGGACAGGGAAAATTATACAGAGAACACAAAGCTACATGACATGAATAAGACGAGTCAGTGACACAAATAAGTCCATGACATGAATAAGACATATCAGTAATGACACACATGAAGGGGTTAAGTGCTAAGACTGGGTTTTTTGTTTTTTATTTTTTTGTTTTATTGTAAAGATGAGGTCTCACCAAGTTGCCCAGGCTGGTCTCAAACCCATGGGCTCGGGCAATCCTCTCACCTTGGCCTCCCAAAGTGCTGGCATTATAGGCGTGAGCCACCGCACCTGGTCTAAGACTGGGTTTTTAAAGTCCTAGCCACAAACTGCTGGCAAGAGCTATGGTTAAAATAAAGTTCTCCCCATAGGGGACTGGATTTATGACTGGGTGAGGAGATAATTGCTTTAAGCTGAAGGATTTGGCAGCTGCAGCAATTTTGGAGGGCCTAGAGAACCCCAGTGGGTGTACCTTCAGTGTCTAGAGAAGGAATGGGGTGGCATGCAGCATCCCCAGGATCGGGGGACTCAGGAAGCAGAGTGGGAGGCCTTGAGGACACTACTGGAATGGACATAAACAGACGAAGTGACTCAGAAAACATCATCAGAGAGTGCTCAGTACCTTAATTGAGAGGAGAGCATGATGGGTATGAATGAATGTGCTGCTGGCAGTGGACGATTTTGTTTCTGTTGTAAGTTATTTTAGTATAACCTTAAAACAAATCACAACTCACAGTACATTCTGGTTTCATCTGTAAAATGCAGTGATTGTGCCACTGCATTCCAGCCTGGGTGATGAGTGAGACCCCAACTAAAAAAAATTGATTTTTATGAAATCAATGTTATCTCTTAACAGTCTGAGTCAAAGACTGTGAACTTGGAATGGCTATTTCTATTTTGTTGGGTTTAGTTGGTGCCTAAACAAATGAGTAGGCATCATTCTGGTGTTACAACAGACATTATCTGAATTTTCCTGGCTTATTTTGGATAGCATGGTTTCCCAGCACTGTAAGACCAACTCTTCATTTTAGCCCAGTTCTCCTGGTTCTCCTGGGATTCTTGACACAGACAAGGAGGGCTGTGGGCATATTGTGCTGGATCCTGCCCCCTTTCCAGGGCTTGCTCAGTCTGTGCTCAGTGCCCTGAGCTGTGAGATAATGGGTGCTGTGGTTTGAGTGTGTCCCCCATAGTTTATGTGTTGGAAACTTAATCTCCAATGCAATGCAACAGTGTTAAGATGTGAGGCCTTTAATGGATTAATGTTACTGCAGGTTACTGGGTTTGCTATAAAAGCAAGTTTGGCCTCTCTTGCTATCTCTGTAGCCATGCAATGACTTCCTTGATGTTAAGACTCAGCAAGAAGGCCCTTGCCAGAAGCCAGTCTCTTGCGCTTGGACTTCCCAACCTCCAGAACTGTAAGCCAAAAAAAAAAAAAAATCTCTGCTCACTTTAAAAAAAAACAAAAGTGAAAAGCCAACTGACTCTCAAGACAACCATAAATTAACTTGGGCAAATGCACATTTACCAGGGATTCCCCAATCAAGAGATGTTTCATTTCCATGAAGACTACACAGTCTGGTCTAGAACAAGCCAGTGCATTTGGATTCTATACACATGCTACCAGTTGGTAGTGGCAAGTTCCAAGTTGTGTGATTTTTGTCTCTATAGTATGTTTTTTAAATTGCTCTGGAGACTTGTTTCTAATGGTAACTGTGTAGCCACATCTTCAAAGCAGGCGTAAAAATGAGAACTGAGCCTGTAACTGACACGAACAGAAAGAGCCACAGGAAGATTCGGTCAAGAACTTGAGCTACAAATTTCCAGTCTTGTACCACCTGCAAAAGACAAAAAGGAAAGAAAGAAAAGGCTTTCATTCCAAATGCTGGGCAACTGTTCTGAATTCATTTCAAGGAATTTAAAAAGAGTAATATTGAGACTTATAGCACTTACATTGCATAACACACCTGACATGTCACCCACAGCACAGGCCCAGGTTCTTCCTGGGGACTTCACTGACAGTGCCCAAAGAAAACAGCTCATACATCAGGTATATAGGAATGCTTACATCAACATTGAAAAAGTAAAATAGCAACAGTAGTGTTGATACACTGTAAACATTACCAATCGGAATGGGAAAAGGCTTATTTTTACACAAATAAAAAGCTAGTATATCCTACAGGGATATAAGTATGACATAAATACTTTCTGATATGCATATGAAATAAATCACAAGTGTATAACTTAAAAATATCTGTGACCAGTTGTCACAGACTTTCTTTTCTTCTACTCCATGTGTGGGTCTGGCTGTTGCAGCTCCAGAAGGAAGGACACTGCCCAGGAAGAGAACTGACCAGGTGAAGACAGGAAGTCATCAGGGTAAGAGGAGACCAAGTCCCCAGTGTTAGGAAGGGGAGCCGGGGGAGCAGGTCATAGGTCCCAAAGGGCAAACCCAGAGCAGAAGCAGGCTGGCAGGCAAGTGACATCTGAAAGGGGGGAGTCCTCATTTTTTTAAAAATTTTTATTTTTTTGAGTTGGAGTCTCACTCTGTTGCCCAGGCTGGAGTGCAGTGGCATGCTCACAGCCACCGCAGCCTTGACCTGCTGGGCTCAGGTGATCCTTTCGCCTCAGCCTTCCAAGTAGCTGGAACCACAGGCACGTGCCACCATGCCCAGCTAATTTTTTGATTTATTGTAGCGACAAGGTCTCACCAAGTTGCCCGGGTTGGTCTCAAATCCCTGGGCTCAGGCAATCCTCTACCCTTGTCCTCCCAAAGTGCTGGTATTATAGGCTTGAGTCACTGCACCCAGCCTAAGTACTCATTTTTTAAAGAGAAAATAGATGTCTTGTTTCTATGTGGGGATTTTGTAGAAATGGAACAGGACAGGAGGCCTGTCCTGGGGGCAGGTAGATATGAAGTTGTTACTGGAACAGAACCTGAATGTATTTTGTACTTACAGAGGTCAGAAATAAAATTTTTGGGAAAAAACACAAGAAGATAGATCAAAATGTTAAACATGTTAAAAGGATTATTAATTATTTTAATCTTATTTAGACTACCTTGTATTTTTCAAATTTCCTATGCTGATCTTTTGTTACCCTTATAACTTTTGTTCTAAAAACTATCCAAATATTTGTTAGTATTTTTATCTATCTGTTTTGTTTTTAATTAATTTTATTTTACTTTAGAGTTAAGGAGTACATGTGAAGATTTGTTACGTAGGTATATTGTGTGGTGGTGAGGAATGGGCTTCTGATGAGTCTCCCCATATTAGCATTTGTAAAAGATGTGAAGAAACAAATAAGAAAACCTCCCAACCTAATAGCTGAATACGCATTCTTTTTTTTTTTGAGTTGGAGTCTCACTCTGTCACCTAGGCTGGAATGCAGTGGGACACTTGTAGTCACCCCAGCGTCAACCTGCTGGGCTCCGGCAATCCTTCCACCTCAGCCTTCCAAGTAGCCAGAACTACAGGCATGCACTACCACACCCGGCTAATTTTTGATTTATTGTAGAGACGAGGTCTCGCCAGGTTGCTGGGGCTGATCTTGAACCCACGGGCTCAGGCAATCCACTCGCCTTGGCCTCCCAAAGTGCTGGGATTATAGGCTGAGTCAATGAGCCTGGCCTGAATGTGATTTCTATGGCAGCAGTCATTTTTCTAGTCCTTAAAATATTTTTTAAGTGGATAAAAAATGTGACAAACCATTAGGAAGAAGGATATACAAAGCAGGATCTGTGAAGGCAAGATAAAATGTAGTAGGATGTTTCTGAAAAACAACAACAACAAAAACTCATAAGTTTGTTTATGGGAGCAGGCTCTTGGCACTAATTTTCACCAGTATGAGAGTAAAATAACTGAACCCTGTAAATTGGTGAAAATATGTAGCATGTTTTAAACAACTAACACATTTTACAGTGAATATTTGTATATCAAATAATATTTTTGGCCAGGTGCAGAGGCCCACACCTGTAATCCCAGCGCTTTGGGAGGCCAAGGCAGGAGGATCACTTGAGCCCAGGAGTTTGAGACCAGTCTGGGCAACATAGTGAGACCTTGTCTCTACAAAAAAAAATCAGTAAATTAGCCAGGCATGATACCATGTACCTGTAGTCCTAGTTATTTGGAGGTCAAGGCAGAAGGATTGCTTGAGCCCAGGAAGCCAAGGTTGCAGTGAGCCGTGAGTATGTCACTGCACTCCAGCCTGGGTGACAGAGTGAGAACCTGACTCAAAAAAAAATTTTTTTAGCCGGGCTTGGTAGCTCAGCCTATAATCCTGCGCCTTTGGGAGGCTGAGGTGAGTGGATGGCCTGAGTCCATGGGTTCGAGACCCACCTGGGCAGCGAGACCTCATCTCTACAATAAATCAAAAAATCAGCCGGGCGTGGTAGCGCACGCCTGTAATTCTGGCTACTCGGAAGGCTGAGGCGGAAGGATTGCCAGAGTCTTTTTTATTCCATTGGGAAATGACCATTTAGAATAAAGATAAAGATGAGAATTAACATTCATTGACTGCTTACATAATCATGACGCTGAGCCTATATGTACTAGGCACACTGTGCACATTTGGTATTTTATGTCTTTTATTCCTCACAGTAATCTTTTAAGGGTAGGTTTCAGAAAATGAAAGCTCAAGTTAAGCAATTTGTCTCAAGTCACACAGGAGTGCAATCTGAGCCCAGGACTGCCTTGAGTCTAAAATCCACACCCTTCCTTCATGTTTTTTGTTTTTGTTTTTAAATCTGTGAACTAAGTAGCCTCATCTTCTTTCCCCATCAAAGTATCTACTGTAACACTAAATTTTATATTAATTTTAAAATCAGATTCCTTATGGTCTTTTATTTCTAAATACTGTGGATGAATATATCTATAAATCCCATGAAAAATGAGAGGTAAATTACCAGAGACCAGGAAAACCAACTTAAAATCTATAACTGAATTATTTAAAACAGAATTGGAGCTAACTGTAAGAACTTGCGCTTAATCTATAGCTACTTTACTTTTGCTCATTATGTTTTTATAAACTATCTTGTAAAAATTCAAACTAAAATCCTTATTTTATGTCAGGACTTGTTTTAATAGAGTATGTGTAAAGCTACATCTAGTAACAAACATCACATTCTAAACCATGAGAGCATTTTGTTGTAATATGTCAAAAGGTGAGTCTCTGGCAGCTTTCAATGGCAGTGTTGTTATGCATATCAGTTTACTCACCTGGCTGATAAAATGCTCTTTCTTCACTTGCCTTGAGATGTATCTAATGGAATCAGCAGCCTTTTCCAAGAAAGCAATCAGAACCTTCTCTCCATCGCTGAAGTGTTTCTGTTTCTTTTTTTCTAGGACTTTACCTTTCGCTACTGGTGGACTCTCCTCTTGATCTAGGAAAGGGTAGCGCTCCACGTGGTCCTTCATGCAAAGCAATTTTGGAAGTTTTTGCAGAAAGAGCCTCTTCACCCAGGGGGCCATGGGATGGTAAGTAGAGGAAGACCTATGGTGGACGTTAATGACAAAAACCGTAACAATAATGGACAGGGTCACGAAAATCATGATGAACAGGAGGTACTCTCCAATGAGAGGAATGACTTTTGAAGAAGATGGGATGATCTCTTCAATCACCAAAAGGAAAACTGTCAAAGAGACCAGGACAGACGTTGATAATGAGAGTTTTTCTCCCTCATCAGAAGGCAAGTAGAACACAAGAACTGTCAGAAAAGACAGCCCTAGGCAGGGGATGATCAGAAAGAGAGTGTAAAACAAAGGCAGGCGTCTCAGAACGAAAGAATATGTGATAAACGGATATGAGTATAAGCCGTCTCTCCTGTTTCCCTTTATCCCCTTTGCGTTGAGTATTTCCCATTCTCCATTATCAAAGAAGTCTTTTCTGTCGACGTTTTCATTGATCAAGATGAGGTCAACCATGGTACCGTCATAAGTCCAGGATCCGAACTTCATGGAGCAGTTCTGTCGGTCAAACGGGAAAAATGTGACATCCATGGTGCAGGAGCTTTTATAACTAGCAGGAGGGGTCCAGATGACGGTGCCATTGGATTTCACTATGACCTTGGTCATAAGGGAGCCTTCGAAACGTCCATCTGCGCTGCAATCAAAGGAATTTCACTTTCACCATTAGTTGAGAACGTACTAGTTTGGTTTTTTGTTTTTGTTTTTCCTAGCATTGTACTACTTGCATTTCATTACCTTCCTACTGAAATGTCAAACAATCATTTAAAAATAAATAACTATTTTGTTACTTAAAGTAGAATATTTCTCTTAATTACTTTGCCGGAGTCAGACTTTTCTATTCCTAGTGTTTATTGGACCAATATAGTTTTCTTCTGTGACACTTACTTTTCAAAGAGAACTATGTCAGGAAGCCAGAGAGATTCGGATGGAACTTTAATTGAATGAATTCCACCATATTCATCAGGATTCCAGCGTAATTTGTGGTCTGTCCATTCCTGCATGAAATTAGGATGTTATAATTTCATTCTGAAAATTCAATGTTAGACTTTGGGTTACACTTCCGTTTATTTATCAATCCATTGTTTTTTCAAGAAAGGGAAATCTGTGCAGGTTAGGCCTCAGGACCCTGCCCAGGATTCATAATAGCTCCAGGAGTCAACCAGAGTCAACCTGGCCTCTGATCTCACTCTGGCCCACACACCTTACCTGTTCGGTTATTTCCAAAATTGCCATGTCTGCCTCACAAACAAGAGGCTTGGCAGCAAATGCCACTGATTCCTGATCTATCTTTTCAACCTATTTTCTCTTAAGAAAAAAAGAAAAGCAATGATGGATCTAATTCAGTTTATTCTATGAGGGTCCATCCAGTGATATTTTAATCTCAGGATAATGGGTACAAATGACTGTGAGCATCACTCAGAAGTCTTGGACAGACATCCACCTAGTATGTTGATATGAAACATTCATTATTCACTGACTATTCTTGATAACGTTATAACATACATCCATTAAAAAATACTTTCCAAAAATTTTGTTTTAAATTTAATCTGAATTTATTTTGCAAACTCTCAATTGTAATTTGAAATTGTGTTTCTAATATGGTCTGACTCCAGATGCATATGTCTTTTTCTTTATAAGGATGAAATCATTTAGCATGATATACAGGAGCTGATAAACCCAGAGAAATAAACCTATTAGTTGATTATGAAAGCCAAGAGGATGATGTGTGGGTGACCCAATTATAGCAGAAGTGGACTCTATTAAAAAGATTTTGGATCCAGTATCTTAGGAAATCTGATCTGAAAATGAAATTCTTCTATTCCACTGTCCCTTGTGTGGACAGTTGCATACTGACATAGGATAATGTTAAGTGACATTTCATAGTTAGAAGGGTATGCCCAGTGTAAAGCTTCCTGGAGCCCAGTAATGCCAACTTTATCATTAAAAAATCAGGAGTCAGCAGGTGGATGATTTCACTAGATGGTAAAATACTGAAATATGTATGATGCCTGGAAGATGACAGCACTCCTCACCACAGATGAAACATTGTTTATCCTAGACAATATCTTTGAGACTTGATCTTTGCAAAGCAAATTTTAAAAAACATGAGTCTTTAAAAGGCTAAAATTTTAAGTATAAAATATTTGCATTGCTATTTATGGGAAATCATACATATAAAGACTGACAATTTAAGAGCCCAGTCAAAGTATTTACCATGTTTCCTTGGTTCTCACAGGCTTCTCTCTCCTCCCCTCCTCCTCTGTACATTTTGAAGAGCAAGTGTAATTTCCTCTCCATGAATAATTTGTCTCCTGCTAAGGAGACTCTTACTATCACTGGCAGGTCTGAGTCTCAGAACTAACACATAGTAGCATTTCTGGTTTGTTTCACTTCCACTTTATTCACTTTTTAAAAAATTTACTTACAATAAAACTGACTCTATTTGTGTCCAGTTCTAAAAGCAAACAGTTGTATAATTACTACTGCCATTAAGATACCAAAAGGTTTTGTGCCCCCCAAATTTCCCTTGTGCTATCCCTTTGTAATCAGCCCCTCACACACTTCCAACCCCTCTTTGGCAATCCCTGTTTCGTTTTCTGTTCTTATATTTTTTTTCCAGCATGTCGTATAAATGGCATCATACAGCACATAACCTTTAGTACTGACTTCTTTACTTAGCAATGCATTTAGAGTCTTCTATGTTGTCATATCAGTAGTTTGCTCATTTTTGTATGGATGCACTATAGTTTATTCATTCACCTGTTAGGATATTTGGATTCTTTCACGTTTTTGATGATTACAAGGAAAGCCACTGTAAACATTGTGTACAGTTTTAGGGGGGTGAAAAAAGTTCTTATTCTTCTTGGGTAAACAGGTGTGGGATGGCTGGGTCATAGAGTAAACATATGTTTAACTTTATATGAAACTGCCAAACTGTTTTCCAGAGTGGATGAATCGTCTTACATTCTCACTGGCAATGCATGAATGTTCCAGCTGGTTTTCATCTTCTCCATCACTTGGTGTTGTTACATTTTGAATTTTAACTATATTATAATAGCTGTGAAGTAGCATCTCGTGGTTTTCAATATGCATTTTCTTAATGACTAATCATGCCTCTCTCTATTGTGCTTATTTACCATTCATATATCCTGTTTAGTGAAGTGTCTGTCAAAGCTTTTGCATATTTAAAAAATCAGGTTATTTGCTTTCTTTTTTTTTTTTTGAGTTGGAGTCTCTGTCACCCAGACTGGAGTGCAGTGACTGCTTCCGGCCACCGCAGCCTCGACCTGCTGGGCTCCGGCGATCCTTCTGCCTCAGCCTTCCAAGTAGCTGGAACTACAGGCATGCGCTACCACGCCCGGCTCATTTTTTTATTTATTGTAGAGATGAAGTCTCGCCAAGTTGCCCAGGCGGGTCTCGAACCCGCGGGTTCAGGCAATCCACTCACCTCAGCCTCCCAAAGGCGCAGGATTACAGGCTGAGCCACCGAGCCTGGCTTATTTGCTTTCTTAATGAGTTTTAGAGTTCTCTGTATATTCAGGATAAAGTCCTTTATCAAATATTTAATTTTCAAATATCCTTTCCCAGTCTTTTTTGTTTTTCTCTTAATAGTTTCTTCCACAAGACTAAGTTCTAAAAGTTCGTTTTATCAGTATATTTTATGGATTGTGTCATATCTAAGAAATCTTTGCCTAATTCAAGGTCACAAAGATTTTCTCATATGCTTTCTTCTAGAAATTCTGTGGTTTTAAATTTCACATTTTGGTCTAAGATCAATATTTTGGTTAATTTTGTATTAAGGTGCAAGTATGGGTTGAGGTTCACTTTCTTTTGCTTGTGGGTGTCCAGTTGTCCCACCACTTTGTAGTAAAGACTAAACACTCTCCACAGAATTGCCTTTGTACTTTTGTCAAAAATCAATGAACCACATATGTGCATGGGTCTGTCTCTGGGCTCTCTGTCCTGTTTCCTTCATCTGTGTGTCTGTCTTTTCTCCAGTATCACACTTCTTTACCACCATAGTTTCATGTTCAGTTTTTAAATCAGGGAATGTAAGTCCTCCAATTTATCATTTTTCAAAACTGTTCTGGCTATTTTTATTCTCTAGCATTTACATACACATTTTTATTTATTATTTTATTTTATTTTTGAGACAGGGTCTCACTGTCACCCAGGCTGGAGTGTAGTGGCACAATCACGGCTCACAACAGCCTTGACCTCCTGAGCTCAGGCGATCCTCCTGCATCAATGTCCCCAATAGCTGAGACTACAGGCACGTGCCACCACGCCTGGTTAATTTTTCTATTTTTTTGTTGCCCAGGCTGGTCTTGAACTCCTGGCCTCAAGCAATCCTCCTGCCTCAGCCTCCCAAAGTGTTGGGATTACAGATTGAGCCACTGCGCCTAGCTACATATAAACTTTTCAATCTGCTTGTTGTTATCTACAAACAATCCTGCTGATATTTTAATTGTGATTAATTTGAATATCAGTTTGGGGAGAACTGGCATCATAACATTGAGTCTTCCGACTCAGGAATATAATTTTTTTCACAGTTTATTTTGGTCTTTGATTTTTTAAAAAATGTTTTGTGGTTTTCACTATATAGACCTTGTACATATTTAGTTAGATTTATTCCTAAGTAGTTAATGGGTTTTTGGTGCTGTTGTAAATGGTACACTAATTAAAAAAATAATGTTCAATTGCTGATTGCTAGCATATAGATATACAATTGACTTTTGTATATTGACCTTGTATCCTGTGACCTTGCTCAGCCATTTAGTTTTAGGAGGTTTTTAAAGTGTGGCACAGTTGTAGGCCGAGTGTGGTGGCTCACACCTGTAATCCCAGCACTTTGGGAGGGTGAGGTAGGAGGATTGCTTGAACCCAGGAGTTAGAGACCAGCCTAGGTAACATAGCTAGCTACATAGACAGCTATGCCATTTGCAAATAGAGTTTTTTTCTTCCTTTCCAATCTGAATGACTTATTTTTTTTCTTGTCTTAATTCACTGGGTAGGACTTCAGTTCAGTGGACAGGAATAGTGAGAATAGATGTCCTTGCCTTGTTCTCGATCTTTGGGGGAAAGCATTCAGTTGTTCCTCATGAAGCATCATGTGAGATGTTTGGCTTTTTGTAAATGCCCTTTATTAGATTAAGGAAGCTTCCTTCTATTCCTAGTTTGCTGAGTTTTTTTGGTTTTTTTAAATCAATGGATCCTGAATGTTATCAAAGCTTTTCAGCATCTATTGAGTTTTTCTTCTTTAATCTTTTAATATGATGAATTACATTGACTGACTTTTTAAAATGTTGAACCCTCTTTGTATCCTTGTGATTAGCCTCTTGTAGTCATGACATACTTTGGTTTTATGCAATAATCTTTCATTTCATGAAAGAAAACAGGTAGACTGCTGCCTTATGGAGAATGAGGATGTCTTGGTAAGGAGAGCTGTTCTAATGCTTTTCCTGATCTTGTTTGAATTAAAATGAAAATACAGTGTGGTTTCCTTGAGAAAAGATGAAGGCTGTGAAATAGGTGGTAGGTAACCTTGTGCTTTTGCAGCTATTGAAACATTTTTTAAAATAACCTTTTAAACCGGGCTCGGTGGCTCAGCCTGTAATCCCGCGCCTTTGGGAGGCTGAGGTGAGTGGATTGCCTGAGCCCGCGGGTTCGAGACCCGCCTGGGCAGCGAGACCTCATCTCTACAATAAATCAAAAAATCAGCCGGGCATGGTAGCGCATGCCTGTAATTCCAGCTACTTGGAAGGCTGAGGCGGAAGGATCGCCGGAGCCCAGCAGGTCAAGGCTGCGGTGGCCGGGAGCGGCCACTGCACTCCAGTCTGGGCGACAGAGTGAGACTCCAACTCAAAAAAATAAAATAAAATAAAATAACCTTTTGTTTGTAGGATTGAAAATGCATTCTTATAATTCTCCAAATATCTGATACAAGTACGTGCTAATTAAGAGGAAAGCAACCCACATATTTCCCTGTTAGCATCTTGAATTTCTTTTTTTAAAAGCAGGATTTATTGAGAGGATAGAAAATCTCCCACAGTGGGAGGGGACCTGAAGGGGTTGCCCAAATTTTTTTTTACTTTCACTTTGGGGAGCAGTTTATGAAATTAATAAAACTGTGCCATCTTTTTAAAAAAGCATTTGTTTATTTATTTATTTATTTATTGAGTCAGGGTCTCATTCTGCCACCCAGGATGGAGTGTAGTTGCACAATCATAGTTCCTCACAGCCTCAAACTCCTGGGCTCAGGTGATCCTTCCACCTCAGCCTCCAGAGCAGCTGGGACTACAGGCACATGCTACCACATCCGACTAATTTTTTTATTAGTTGGAGAGCTCCTGGGCTCAAGCAATCCTCCTACCTCAGTCTCCTAAAGTGCTGGGATTATAGATGTGAACCACCATACTCAGCCTAAAATGTGCCATACTTTAAAAACATCATTTTTGTTACTAATAATGAAGATGCTAATAATAATGTTTAAAGTTACCTTTATTGATAATGATGATGTGCTGGTGACATGCCATGCATTGGTCTAAGTGCTTTCTATCTATTAATACTAAATTTCTCAACTACCTGTGGGCTCCCTATTATTCACGCTGTATTAGATGAGGCAACCGTGGCTTAGAGAGTTCAAGTCTTGTCCAGGGCCACACAGCTAGCCAGTGAGGGAAACAGGACTCTAGACTCTGCACATGGCTGGGTGGGTTGTATCATCCAATTACAGGGGTGCCATGCACACCACACTGGCCCTGTCGTAAGAGGCAGCTTTGTTGGATTAGAGCCGAGGACCGTCTAAACAGATCCAGCTCATTTCTCCCTCTCCCATGCTACGTTGCTATGTTGCAGTGGGAAAACATGTGGCCTAACATCCTTCATACCTTCACTGTCTTTGTGAGGCTTCTTGGGGCTCAACTTGCAGGTATTTTTGGGGCTGCTAGGAAGTCTTTCAGCCATGTCCTCAGGCTAGACAGTACCTTACTCTATCTGCCCTCTCTCAAAGAAAGAAGGCAAAAGCAACAAAACAAAAGGAAAGTTTGGCCTTAATAGTGAAATATCTGTGAAAAGTCAGGGGGGTTATACCAAAAAGCACATTAACTGTGCCCAAGTTCAGTGAAGAGGCACCTGGGAGAATTATGAAAGGAGATTACGCTGTGGTGATAGGAGCCTCAGTGGACCTTGCTTAGCCAAAGCAGTGAGAAAGGAGGGGCACATCAAGAGAGCTCCAAGGGAAGAGGAGAAGGGTGAATTAGGAAATGAGCTGGCCGTGTGCTGGCTGCTCCCTCAGCTCACCTGTCCCTCTCCCAGTAAGGGAACCCCAGGTTCCTTTTGGGGATCCCCCTCACTCTACTCTCAACCCACCAGCTCCCCTGTGCTCCAGAGTAGGCATGCCTCTCAGACCTGCCCCTGGTGACTTTCAGGGACAGCAGGCAACCAAGTCAGGTTTGATGGACAGCAGGAGACTTCCAGGAGCACTGGAAGAGAGGCAGGCATTCTTTCTGCTGAACGTCCCATAGTATGCATGGAGCTGGGGCTGATGTAGCCGCTCTGCCTCCACTAGAGGTTGGAGTCAACCCAGGGGACAGGAAGCCCAGAGACACCAGGGAGGACACCAGGCTCTGGCAATGTTGTGTGACCCCCTGGATTAAGCTGCACATCCAGCCAGCCTTGTCCCTTGGTTTTTCAGCTTGTGAAAGCCAATGAACTCTCTTTTTGCTAATGCTAGTTTGGGTTAGGATTTTTGTTGCTTGCAACCAAAATGTTTTTGGTAGACAATGGGAAGAGTCTGGGCAAGTGTGCAGCATCGCACGCTGCAGGCACACAGCCAGGAGCACCAGAGACAGATGCAGACCTGGGCAGGCCAGATGAGCTGTGCTCTCACTCTCTCACCCATCTCTAAAAATGGCGCAAGTAAGTACAGCTCATGAGCCTGGACTCAGCTCCTCTACCTGCAATGTAGAGATGACTGGACATGAAATCAACTGCTTCTTGGACTCAGTTTTCCCCTTCTACAGCCACAGCTGGTCTTTACCTACATCCAGCTCTACCCTGCAAAGAAGGGTGGAGGTTGACAAAGATTCTAGGCTGTTACCTTGTTGCAGATTGCAGCAAACAAATCCCAGTTTTACAGTTGCTTTAAAGGAACTGGGGCAAGCCCCAGGGGAGGCATTTCTAAGTCAGAAAGATTTATCTTGCTTACCTGATTGCCAGCAGCAGGACTAACAGCTGGGACCAGATAACACAGAGGTAGTGGTTTGTGTAGCTTGACGTTTTTGAGGTGCTCATTCACTCAACAAATATTCGAGGCATGTGTGAGCACTGAGCACAGCTGCCTGTTCTCCCTGCCTTGCCTGGGGCTGGCTCAGATCAAGAGCAAGTCAACTAGCAAATCTCATGATGTTGCTGTAAAGGACAGTTTTAGCCTGGGCAATACAGTGAGATCCTGTCTATGAAAAATTTAAAAATTAGCCAGGTGTGGTGGCAGACCTTTAGTCTCAGCTACTCAGAGGCTGAGGTGGGAGGATAACTTGAGTCCATTTTAAGGCTTGAGCCTTGAGTTAAAGTCTGCAGTGAGGCTAAGACCTCTGCACTGCACTCCAGCCTGGGTAATAGAGCAATATACTGTCTCTAAAAAGAAATAAAGGAGACCTTTTGGGTATAAGATAGAGAACAGCAAAGTAGACAGGGAAGGTATTTCCAAGGAGATGACATTTCAACTGAAACATATGGTATAGGAGTCAGGGAAGTGGGGATGGGGTAGAGAGTGGGACGGGCCAGGGAGAGACTGGCTGCAGATGGAACAGCCTATGGGAAGGGGCTGAGGCAGGAACTAATGAAAGAATGAGCAAGGGATGCATCTGAATCCTTGAGGAGGACATAAAGTGATCTGGGGGATTCAGGTTGTATTCCTGATTGCTAAAGAAAATGAGGCTGGGTGGGCAAGGTCAGTGCTACTGACTTTGGTGCCCCAAGAGAGAAAGCAACCTGGATCAGAGCTGAGTCCTAGGTTCCACACCAGGGCTGTCCTTCACTTGTACAACTTGGACAGGTGCCTGGTCTCTAGCTGTTGCCCTCCTCTGTGGGGCTGAAGGAGACTTCCTCACAGCTTCAGTGTCCTTCTGTCACCAGACCTGGGGAACCAGGAGTGCTCTCCTGAGATGCCCCTCCAGAGACTTACCCAGCTCTGACCAGGAAGCACTTTCACCAGAATGCTGGTGGAGCCCTATAGCACGACTGTGGTGTAGACGCAACCACGGATGTTTGCAAGTGGTGTCCTGCTATGGCATCAAAGCCCAGACCCTCTGTCTTGTTCTCTAAAGAGCTGTGAGATTTTCTGGTCACGTCCCTATTCTTTCTAAAGCCCTGGTGCCATCTGGAGATTAACCTCCCACCTCACCCTTCTTCAAGCGAGAGATTAGCAATCATATCCTGTGTTTGTGTAGTAAGTACTAGCCGAGACTCACAAAGCCCTTGACAAACATCAGCTGCACATCACAGCAGCCTCTGGCCTTAGAGCCGTGTTTTTGCAGGAAACAGAAGCACACAGGATATGTCAGAGCCAAATATCAAAGTTAATCTATGACTAAGAAAAAAATGGAAAAATGCTCCGAGTCTAGGTTTCTTCATTTGAAAAAGTGCAATTTCAAATCCATATCAAATAGATACATATTCCCTTAAAATTGTCTCTTTTTACATATATTACCTGAACTATCATACATAAATGTCTATTACCACAATCCAGAACCAAATTTCATTTAAACTTAAATCATAACTTTTTTTGTTTACTACAAATAAAGTCTTCAACATATTCTTACTTTAATACAAACACCAAATGATAAATAAAGAACAAATACTCCTTCCATGGCCTTGATTTGCAGCCTCTGGGATGTAAAACTCTTAAAGCCAAACTGATGGGGATTCATTTTTATCTTAAAACCAGCAGCATGACATATTATATTTCATATTCCAGTTAAAGCTATGCGTTATTAAGGCCAAAAAATGTGATTTGTCATTCAGGATAGAAAAAGTCACAGAGGTGACAACAGGAAGTGACACTTTTTGAGCTAGTCACATTCGTACACATTATCTTATTTAACTTCCTAACAACACCGTGAGCTAGGCATTGCCTCTATTTCATAGATGAAGAGACAGTATCAGAGAGGTGAAATGACTTGCCCAAGGTTAAATAGTAGGCCTTTTGACCCCTACTCAATTCTGATCCAGAGTCCACTTGAATAAGAAGTCCAAACTTGGCCTCCTTTGCTAAGGTCAGAGTGAAGCTGTAGAGAAGTAAGGAAAAAAGATGGCAAGTAGAGGTCTGAGCTGCATTCACAGATTTATAAGTGCCACTCCAGGTTGTGGATGATATTAGAGTTTTAGGGAGAGCACCCAGACCTTTAGGGCTAGCCTACTTTCCATGGCACATTTGTTTCTTATTTCTCCCCAAAACCAGCTCCAAGGATCTATCCAATGAGGACTTTACCTTACCATGTTTGCTGAACTTTTTGTTGACCTAAAACAGAAATCAACTGTTGGAAAAACACCATTAGTTTAAGTTCTTGGCCTTGGCAGATATTCGTGCAGTTTTATTTTCCTCAGGATCGTCATGGAGATAGGAGAGCAAACTGTGTCTCGGTTACAATGGAGCCCCGGTCACTGCGTATTTGCTGTCTTATTTTTATACTCAACAGCACCCAGCTCTGGGCCTCACACAGTACCCAGTGTGAAGTAGGTTCTTAGGAAATGCTTGTTGAGTTGAATAAATATGGCATTTGTTGTCATCGTGATTATTTGTATGGTAACATCTAGGCAAAGTGTCCAACCCTGTGTCATTAAAAACAGGCCAGTTTCATTTTCTGTTTTCCCCAAGGTGCTTGTGATGCAGTCTTTCTAACCTTGAACATGATGACACAGAATCTGAGGGGCCGGGGCATTGAGAATGTTCTCCTATAGTTTTAGTGAGTCAATGTTAATAATATCTTTATGGTTAACAGAGTTTTGATTACTCTCTGGAAGTACAAAGGAGAAAGACAAAAAAGTTTGCCAAGTAAAATCAATAAAGTAAGAATAGCTCCATGTAGAAGACTTTCTATGGATGTCATTAGACTTGTGCTTTATAAAGGTCTTTGGTTGAGATGACAGAAGAGGAATATCTAAATATACAGAGTAGAGCTACAGAAATAGAGGATGAGGCAGGAAAAGTGGGTGAAAAACACAAGCATCTCTACTGCGCATGCTACCATGAAACATACTTTTGTTCTAGTATGTAGAATTGCATTCTCCGTGTGGATCTGAATTAGCATTTTTTGTTATCTGGAAGGGAGATGAGGAAAAAGGAGGAAGTGGGCAATTTTGTTTCCCCTTTGACTGTGGGACACAGGGATGATTGGAAAGAGTTTCCAGTGGGTTTGCTTGGATGTGAGAGCCTTTGGACAGCCGTGTCATTGGGCCTTCTATTCAGTGGTTCACAATTTTTCCACCTTTGTAGTTTACAGGACTTTTGTTTGTCCGTAAGCCCCAAATTAAACATCTCCTCCCCTTGGAAGTTTCCCCTGACTTTTTCTCTGTCTCACTGTCATTTTTTATTGGCACATATCCTTATATTTACTTTCTTTGTGGTATTTATCATACTGCAGTAATGGTATTTTACATAACTAACACGATGTACTCTCCTTGAAGGTGGGGTTGTGTCTTACTTTTCTGAATGTCCAGGACCCAACAGAGTGCCCGGTGTATAGGATTTCCATACATCCTGCTGATTAAATGGAAGATGGAGTGAATCCCCTAAGAATCTTTCTAGACCACCTTCATGAGATATCCTAGATAGTGAGGAATCAAAGTCTTAGAAGGCCAGGATTAGGAAATAGACTACACAGGAAGAGTAATGACACCCCCTAGTCTTGGGCAAGGGAACAATTTCTCTCCATAAGCCAGACTTCACGTAATAGAGTGTGACCTTGGATAAGTCACTTCCACTCTCTGATCCTCAGTTCCTTATCAGCAAAGTTAGGATAATAATAGAATCTACCTTCTAGGGTGGCTATGAGAATTAAATGAGACCAATCCCATAACACACTCAGCACAGTGCCAGGCACTTAGTAAGTACTCAGTAAACCCTAGGTATTATTATTATAATTATTAGCTCCTCTTGAAATAAGCTATGTATAAAACACCAATGTGCATACACATAGTTTCATCTTGTTTTTTCCATTTCTTTTATCTTTTTAGCTTTAAAAAGCCAAAAAAAAAAGTATGAAAGTAACATCATGGTGAAGTTTAAAGGCCTCCTCCTCCAGAGAGCCTTCCCTGCCTGACACCCAATGCCAAAGAATTTACTTTTCTTTCTGCTCCCACATGGTTTGTGTCATAATATAGCACTCACTGACTAATACCCACTGTAACATTTCCCACTCAAAAATCAATCTACATGAATGGTTGTCATTTGATAATAATCTCTGTAGCTCTCTGGAAGGTGCAGCTTTGTTGCTCTTGCTTTGACTCCTCCTGTGATTTAGAAACAGGTCTTAGGATTTAGTGAAGAGGCTTACAAGGCACAAAAGGCCCTGCACAGGGGTTAGGAGACCCAGATTCCAGATGGATGAGTTTCTGACTCTTCTACCTCTGTAAATCGGGGGTAATGATAGCTCCTTTCCTAATTCAGGTGGATGAGATAATTAAATGAGATAAGAGATATGACAATTTTTGTAAATTAAATACAATTAAAGTCTATTATTTTCAATAGACACTGGAGACTCGGAAGGGTAGGGGATGGAAGGGAGATGGGCGATGAGAAATTACTTAATGGATACCACGTACATTATTCTGGTGATGGGTACACTAAAAGTCAAGACTTCATCACTATGCAATATATTCATGCAACAAAATTTCACTGTATCCCTTAAATTAGTACAAAAAATGTCTATTATTCTCATTGCTTTTATGAAATGGGAACTTAAGTCAGCAGGCTGACTTTTTCAAGTGCCAACTTGCTCTGCTCCAACGGATTTCTCTTGCTCAGTTTTGGACATTGCAGACGTTTAGGATTTAATTTAGTCTTGGCCTGATGGCATTTACAGGCTCCTGGGAGTCTGATGGCACACTTGGCTGGAAGTCGTTTCCAAAGCTATAGCGGAGGCCCGAGAAACCCGAGACTCCCACCCCTGCATGTCTAATGCTGTTCTCTTTGGCTGAAATGATTCCTCGTTTTAAAATCACAAGACAAGTGAAAAGCACCTGCTATCTCAATATTACGGTCAAGAGTCCCTGGTTCAGTATTTGTGGAAGAGATTAATAAGATCTTACTTGGCTAGGAGCGGTGGCTCAAGCCTGTAATCCCAGCACTTTGGGAGACCGAAGCGAAAGGATGGCCTGAACCCACGGGTTTGAGACCAGCCTGGTCAACTTGGTGAGACCTCGTCTCCACAATAAATGAAAAAATTAGCCAGGTACCAGTAGTTCCAGCTACTTGGAAGGCTGAGGTGGAAGGATTTCCTGAGCCCAGCAAGTTGACACTGGGGTGGCCTTGAGCATGCCACTGCACACTAGCCTGGGCGGCAGAGTGAGACTCTGACTCAAAAAACAAAACAAAACAAAACAAAACAAAAAAACCTTACTTAATCTTGAGCAGTTGGGGAAGGAGGAGTGTGTGAAGGAGGAAGGGCATTCGGGTTGGTTTTATTTTTATTAACTTCCTAGGCCTATTTATATTTAAAGAGGAAGGTAGAAATTGTTTTCTCCCCTGCAGACTCAAATACAGGACTTAATATTAGTCTTTATCAACTAAAAATGCTTCTAAATCCCACAGTCTTTGGATTGGAAAAGTGGGTTAAGTCACTGTGAAATGAGATATGTACACAGCAAGATGTGCTTACTTAAATTGTATTTTTATGTATACATTCCCAGCTTATTTTTCTCCTGGATATTTTTGTTTGCAAGTAAGACGACATGCAGATCCATTTTACCACTTGCTAACATATCTTCCAACTAAAGAAATCAGAGGAATAGAAAGTAGTTAAAATTATAATAATTCTCTAACTCTGATTAAAGTTTTTGGGTTGGGAAATATTTGATGACACAAAATAAAGTTTATGGAATCTTCTCAGAGTTTCTTTTGTGTTACTCAGAAACCATTAGCAGAAAGATATCCCATCAGTAATATTTTAAATCTATGAGCTGATTAGGCAACATCTTGACATTCACTAAAAAAAAAAAAATACTAACAAAGTAAAAACAAAAATAAGCAATTAAATGAAACTTCTCATTCACTATCAAGCAAGTATTAATATTTTCTCCATTACACAGCATACATGAAATTGGGTTTTGAACGGTAATTATTTACTGACAACTCTAGAACAAATCCCTCTGGATAGACTCCTATGGTTTTAGGAAATAGGCTCTTCCATGCTAAAAGCAAACTTCTAAGAGGAAAGCTGAGAAGACTCAAAATGCATTTTAGAGATGTCACAAAAACTCATATTCATTATATTGCTCTGGGCCTCACTTTGTTCTGAAATGAATGACCGGCAGCCCTCTGGTGTTCCCTCCTTTGTGCTTAGTCTTTCTCAGGAAGAACAAGAGGCACTATAAGTAGATTGATTCTACCCACAGAGGACAGAGTGACTAGGGAGAATTGGACATTACTGATTTTCTCATCTAGTTGTGGTACCCTGAATGGGAGAAAGATGCATCTTGGAGTATTTCTTTCTTTCTATTTTTCTTCAAGTAGCCCAGGAACCAGCGCCCTGGCTCCAAGTAGGAGAGCGGTCTTCCACCCTCTTACCTGACTCCAACTCCCTGGGGAAGTTTTGCTCTGGGAGCAATGACAGAACAGTTACTCCTGGGAGCTCCAGGACCATACTCCAATACTCACAAGAGCAAATAAAAAGAATACGCCCTTCTTAACAATTCCCAGACATCTCCCTGAGGAACACAATATGCCTTCTCAAATAACTATGCTTCAGATGGGAGCCTTTCTAAACAGAAAAGGATTCAAATGACTGGGTTGGCAGACACAATCCTTGGATTGAAATGACCTGTTTGATGCAAATAGTAAGTCAGATATCCTGTTGGTTCAATAGTACACTGTCTCCTTTAAGGCAGGGAATGTGATGAATGAGTGATGTGTAGACTTGAGGGTTCACAATTAAAGCGGAAGTAGGATGAAGTGAAAGAGCCTACAGATGACAATGAATGTAAACTTATTCTTCCTCAAGGGTAAGCAGTATGGTCACTGGTGATATGGAGATCCTAACAAGATTAACTGGTTAACTGGTTAGGACCAGTAACCAGATCGAGACCACTATGATCATATTCTGAACATGATATTAATGCTTAATACAAGAATTGTGAAGCGGCATCTGGTTCTTACATAGCCTTAAGGATTAATTTTAGCGATCCTCAAGGAACTAAACTTAGGGAATTTCTGAAATGTAGGCTGCAAAGACAGTCTACAGGAAAAGGTGGAGTGGGCTTTGTTTATGAGGGTGTCTGAAAACTAGAATTGAGCAGGATATCATGGTATGATTGGACAGTATTTGTCCTTCGTGCTTTGGCCATATCGTACAACGGAACTTTTACCAAAGATGTATGAAAGTGAAAGGCTAGTAAAAAAGTATTAAAGTAAAACTCTTGACAAATGTTTTACTTAAAGCAAATGAGAAACGGTTGTGTTGTAGGCTCCTGCTGGTTCAGGGGGATTTTTGATTTCAAGATACAGCTAAAGTATAAAGTTCTCAGTTTCACTTTAGTATGCTAAATATCTAGAGATATTTCTACTATCTCTAAAAACGAGGCTGATAAACACATCTAAGAACATTTTGGTTGCTTTTTAAAATTCCTAAAGCTCCACCATAAATGTAATCCTTAGTGTTTTAAATGATTACATTTTAAGGCACATAAACATTGGTTATCCAAATATCAATGCTAGTAACATGCTGAAACAAAACAAGCGCAAAGATAAAAATGCCTAAACTGGAGAAAACTTGAAATCCTCATGTTAATTCTTAAATGTAGCATTTCTACCTTGTGAAGACAGTTAGATTGGTAGGCAGTCTTTTTTGTGTGTCTTAAAATAGCTGGGGGCAGAGTTAAACATTTTTTAAAAATTGGAGTCATAGTTAAAATTTTGTGCATCAAGTGATTATTATTATTGAATGTTGCAGGTGAGATGTGGTTATTTTTAGTTTATTTGAAATATCTAGGAGGGGAGGGGGAAGCAAATATTTGAAATTTGGAAAGCCATAAATCTTTTAGTAAGAAATTGTAAATTGCACTTAAATTTTCTTGATGGATATAAAAACTTTATAATTAACATAGTTAAATTGAACAATAGCCATTGGTGATTATGAAGTAAGTAATTATAGCCTGCAGAGAAAGTTTTAATCTAAGAATTACAAAATAAGACCCTAAAATTTTTGTTTAATTGCATCAGTTTCTGTATTTATGTGAATTTATAAACTGCAGTAAGTTTTGAATGAGGTTAATCTTGTTTAATATAAGCAAATGAGTGTGTAGAATGTGATCTTCCCTAACTAAAAAGTACAATACTTGGAACTGTGTTCTTTATGGTTGTAGTGTTGGTGGAGCACTGATATGCAGAAAATAAAGGAATTACACAGAAGAAAAAATAAAAGAAATTACCTGTTTGAGCCACACATTGGTCGTCATCAGCTGATTCTTTTCATCCTAAGAAAATAACAATCGAAAAGATATTGTAAATTGAAATCAAAAGGAGTTGTGCCTTTTTTTTGGTTTTTTTAAATCAGAAAAACCTGCTTGAATTTTACTTCTGAGGTGTTCAAGTGCAAAGGATTCTCAGCGTAAGAACAGTTAAGTGACATACGATTCTAAAATAGCAGGCACATTTTGCTTAAAACAAAAGCAAGTAGCGGTTCATTGTGATGAAATTTATATAAAATTGCATAACCCAGAAGGCACTTTAAAGGTACAAAGCAGAAGGAAACTAGTTAAATTGGAGATAGGTTTTGCATGCCTTCTAGAAGGAATCCTGGGATACTGAGCTAGCTGGGGTGGGTGACTGTGTGTATGCTTGTGTGGTATGCAAGGAGTTTGAGCAATGTGGGAGGATTATTTGGGACTTTGGAAACCACAGAAGGATGGTTTTGTTGCATTTGGGGAGTTAAGTTTCTCTGGTTTCCCTGAAGAAAACAATCATGACAGATGCAAGCCCAACAGGAAAATTAGCAGACAATATTAAAGTGTGGGTAAGTTCAGGAAAGGTGATGGGTCGTCCAGGGAAAGCAGGGATGGCCCTTGCCCTGGGCTTATCATCACTGTCAATTAATTTCCTGCACACACCCTACCATCTCCGGGCTCAGCCTCTTTCTCAGCAGTCCTTTGTACCTCTCCTTGGGTGCTCAGCAAACCCGGCCAGGGCAGTGACTATCCTGACCATCTCCACCCTCCAGCAATAAAGGTCCCTCACTAACTAATATGTCATGCTCTGACAACTTCATATTCCCTCCTTTTCACTAGTTTCTCAGGCAGCTTTTCTCTCACAGTAAATCATTTCAAAAACTGAAATGTCAGACATAGGGAAGAGAAAAAAACTTTAGATTCACACAGGTTAAGGACTAAACACAAAGGATTACTCACCACATCTACGAGCTGGGATATTTTCAATCCAAAATATACTTTTATGGTGTCATTAGAATTCAACACAGGACGGACCCATTTTTGATAACCTTGGAATAAGTGCCTGAGGAGAGCATCTTCATTTTCGGCTATGGAACCAAATCCCGCAGTGGCTGTAAAAGAACCATGGAGAAACCTGAATTTGTGAGTGAGGCACGCTGTCTGGGTCAACATCCTGTGGTCTTGTCCTTCACCTGTTTCAAACAGCCTGGTCAGTAAGGAGGCTTAGCATGCAAGTATTCCCTTGAACCTGTTCTCCACATCCACCCGCCTTTCTCAAAACACATGCAGCTGAAAACAGAGTCTATATTTGACTCTCACAGGATTTTCCTTTCATGGGGTCAACACCCTGAAACCAAAAGGATCACCTGCAGCTGCCCCTCATACTCCACCTCAGAAAGGTCACCTCCTTGCAGACACAGGTCCTGCCCACAAGCTGTTCTGTTCTTTTCCTGCATGTCCCTTACCATAATCTGTCCATGTTTGTCATGTCTGTCTCCTCTTCGAGCTCTGGGATGCAGGCACAGCATCCATGGTATTTGATCATGTCTCCCCAGAACCTAGAACAAAGCCTGACCCATCTCAGGTATGTGTTTCACACACGTTGAGTGAACAACCAGTGAAGGGACCATGTCAGGGCCATCTTCCTAGAGTTAGTACATCATCCCTGGACACCAGCCCTGTGGCCTTCATGGTCCTCTCGAGTCTTCCTGAGGAAATCTTTCCTTTTGAAGTCCTTCCTTGGTCAGCAGCCAGGCTATAACAATCTTCCCAGTCATCTCTCCCTCCACACAGTGCATGAGAGTCTAAGAAACACCCTCATCTTAAGCTTTAACCCTCTAGTTGGGGAAAAGGCTTAGGGAAGCTGTACAGAGGTAAGCTTTGGGTTTTTTCAATGCTGTTATCAAATTTAAAACAAGGATACCCTTTACAAATAAATAAAGCCATAACTCCTTTTTGTGTATTCAACACCCTATTAATATCCAGTAGGAGCTCATTCTGTACCATGTGTTTGCCAAAGAAATAGTTTTTGTCCTCCTGAGAGACACACTTGCTGGGCAATGATCTTACACAAAAAAGAGCCCAGGATCCAAGGATTCCTCTCAGGGAAAAAAGTGAAACAGCACACCTCACTTGCATGCAGGAGGAGCCGTTCCAGGGCTTGCCACAGCCCCTCAGGTGGACAGAGGCATGGGAAGGTGGGCTGCATACAGGATGTGCTGACCTCTTTCCCCTCCACTCAGGATAGTGCATTAAGATGAAATGAATGACAGGGAGATGTGCAACCTTATGTCTGTGCTTATTTACTTTAAGTCGAGTGTTCTTCATCTGTAGTGCTCCAACTATAGCACTGAGAGCAGCATTAGAAGCAGGTTAACTGGGCAGCCGCCAGGGCATCTTTCTGGAAAAGGCCCTGAACCTTCCTGAAAGTGAAGCAGGGAGGCTGGAACTCCCCAAGGCTTCTGGGCAAGGCGCTCATCTGCTCAGGTGGAAATTTTTTTTTGGAAATTTTTGAGGTCATCCTTTATGCCTCTTTTCCTCCCACCCTAAATCTAGTCTTAATGTCCTTCAAGATATGCCCCACTCTAGTTATCTCTTGCCCCACTCTTGTCCCAGCCCCTGCACCACCCTGACCAGAATTCCTGCTCTCTCAGATTCCTAAGCTCCTTCCTGTCTCTGCTCTTGGCTTTCCACAGTCCGTTTTTCATGCAGCAGCTAGAATGATCTTCTACAAACAGAGAAGAGGATGTCGGCTCCCTGACAGACCCTCCAAATGGCTTCCCATCACCCTTAGGAAGAGACATCCTAAGTCCTAACTGTGGTCTCCCAGACCTCACCTGACCCTGCATGTGCCCCTGAGCCCCTGACCCCACTATCCCCTGTCTCCTCCTCCCCAGCCCTGGACCTCTGCTCCTCCTGAACAGGCCAGGATGCTCCTGCTTCAGGCTCCTGTCCTGGAGAGCTCCACAGCCATTCCTTCACTTTGTCTGGTCTTTGCTCAGAGGGCATTTCCTTGAAGAAGTCATTCCAGGTTACACTATTTAAAAACCCCTCCCATGCCGGGCTCGGTGGCTCAGCCTGTAATCTCGCGCCTTTGGGAGGCTGAGGTGAGTGG
>NW_007245722.1:72929-82732 GCF_000164805.1 Carlito syrichta
GTGGCTGGGAGCGGCCACTGCACTCCAGTCTGGGCGAAAGAGTGAGACTCCAACTCAAAACAACAACAACAACAACAACAAAAAACAAAAAAAACCCTCCCCACTCTCCCTTAAGTGTATTTGAACTTCCATCATAGCACTTACTCATCAAATGACTATCTGCCCCTAGACAAGGCCAACTCCAGGAGGTCAAGAACTGGTCTTCTACTGCATCCCCTACTTCAGAACAGTGACTGCCATACAGCAACTGCTGAGCAAACAGTGGTTGGCTGAACAAATGGTCAAGTAACAGCACAGTCAGCTTCCCAGCTTGGTTTTACCAGTGGTTTTTGGAGAGTTTGAGCCACCAGACCTGAGTTTCTCAGGAGAAGGGGGAAGCAGTGAAGACACTGCTATCCTCCTCCTCCTCCAGCCCTCCCCTATGGCAGGCATCCCTCACCTCTAAGGCAGAGAATCTTGTATGAAAGGTACTTGTCTTCATCTGTTTTGAGCAACTATAACAGAATACCATAGCCTGGGGTATTTTTAATGAATAGAAATTTACTGGCTCCAAAATCAAGGGACCAGTGTCTGTTGAGGACCTTCCTGCTGTGCCCTCCCATGACGGATAGGCAAAGAGAGAGTGAGAGAGAGACAAAGGAGCAAACACATTGCCAACATAATGGCATTAATCCATTCATGAGGTTGGTATCCCCATGATCCAAACACCTTCTGTCGGGCCCCACCTCTCAACACTGCCACATTGGGGGGCAGGTTTCCAGCACATGAACTCTGGTAGACACATTCAAACCACCGCAGCATGTGACATTCACTGCCAGTTCCCTGCCCAGCAGGCATTCTCCCTTCTTCCCTGGCAACAGACGTAAAATGTATTCAGGATTGCTCAAAATGCTTCATTCCTGAATCCCTTGCAGCTAGGGTAGCCTATGGCACATGTGGCTAATTAGATACAAAAGAAGCCAATGGGGTCTGTAGGAAAGGCTATTAAGGAGGATGAGCCTGATCTGACACACCCTTCTCTTTCCTGCCTGTAACTAGAGGTTTTGCCACATGCTTCTGGCAGGCCTGGGGAAAGCTACACATACAAAGGCAGAACAGAAGGGCACATAGCACCTGGGTCCTGATATCCTTGGATTACCTCCTTTCAAATTTCTTGATATGTGAGAAAAACAATTCCCAGTTTGGCTAAGCCTCTGTGGCTGCTGTGGTCAGCATCTGGATGCCTCCCTGACTGATGCTCCCACCACCTGATTGTTGCTGAGGCTGCCAGTGAGCTGAACTTCCTGAGTCCCTGTTAGCCCAATTAGCACAAATTACTTAAGATGTCATCTCACAATAAGCAAAGATGCCCCAGGGAAGCTGGGAACAACTGAAGAATGCCTGAACCAGCACGGATGCACACACACGCATGCACTCACTCACTCACTCACTCACACACAGGTTTCTTAGTGCAGACAACCCTGAGGCAGGAGAATTCTGGACATGTGAGAGAGTTTCTGAAGAAGATCAGGGACCATAACCTTAAACTTCCTTTCCTGGAAGGAAGATTTTACAGTCATTTTGAAGGGAGATGGAGTTGCATGTCAGTAAGGAAAATCTAAAATTACAACCCGGTCATCCCCAGTACTTGCTGTTGCACAGTTGTGCCCTCTGTGTGGAGGTCAGGATTCTGTTTTTTACCAGGACCCAAGGGAAATGGGCAGCTCTACTCTCCAGGTCCTGCATGCACTACCACCTGTGTGACCCCTGTGAGGAGGGGAGCCTTCCATCTGAATCAAGGGGAAAAAAGCATGAGCCTCCACTGACTGTTAGAGACTGAATGTTTATGCCCTGCAAATCAAATATTGAGGTCCTAACCCCCAATGTGACTGTTTGGAGACAGAGTCTGCAAGCCAGGAAGGGAGCACTCACTGGAAACTGAATTTTCTAGCACTTTTAATCATGGATTTCTAGCCTGCAGAATTGTGAGAGAATAAAAATGCTTGTTGTCTAAGCCATCCAGTCTATTGTATACTGTTATGGCAGCCACTGCAGACTACACAAATCTCTTCATGGCCATGTGCGGTGACTCACAACTGTAAACCCAACATTTTGAGAGTCTGAGGCAGGATTGCTTGACTCCAGGAGTTCAAGACCAACTTGGGCAACATAGTAAGTCCTCATCTCTATGAAAAATCAAAATACTAGCCAGGTATGGTAGTGCACACCTGTAGTTCCAGCTACTTGGGAGGCTGAGGTGGAAGGATCACCTGAGCCCAGGAGGTCGAGTCTGCAATGAGTCATGACTGTGCCACTGCCCTCTAGCCTGGGCAACAGAGTGAGACCCCCCCACTCAAAAAATAAAAAACTCATCTGACCAAAACAGACCTTACCAGGAAAACAAAAAAGCCAAATGTTAAATGCTTTCTGCCTAGCATCTTCAAATTTCCTGAATCTTTCCAAAATAGAAGCTGAAGTTAATGGCGTTATTGGAGCAGACTTAGAGGACAGGCCTGGAAATGTTTATGGTCGGTCTTTCTTATGAAGGCGGACGTTATGAGAAAGGAAAGTGCTTCTCACAGTTGTTCCTTTGAGGCCAAGGTCTCCATCAATATTTGATAATGTTTGATGAATGAACAAATGAATGGATGCATGAACCAAAGGCCTTAGCAGAAGCTTTCTGTGGCCTGGGGGAGGGAGGCAGAGTGGGCCTGGCCCACTGCTCCACAGTGGAAAATCACAGCTGTGTTCAGGAGGCCCTGGATAAGCGGTCTTTGTTTTAAGTAATAAGTGGATTCCTGAAAAGTTGTGTGTAGACCAAATTTTTACAAACTGACTTACATTTTAAATTGGTCAGACAGTATTCTAAGATCTATCTCAGTGATCCATTGAGAAATCAAGAAACTGCTCTTGAAAGATAGGTGACTCTTGCTGCAGATGTATCTCTTTGGGAAGGTTAGATTTCTCAATTTCAACATCAGGGAAAAATGCAGGGAAAGCAAAATGCTAAAGAAGCTAAGACAAAGCTGAGAAGGATCTCCAAGATCACCTAACCCTCACTCTACAGGTGATGGCACTAGGTCACTGAGAGGACGCTTGCCCAGGGTGGTCCAGCTTATGAGTAGCCCACGTGACCTTCTGATGGCAGGGCCAGCAGTCTTTTCACCAGTTCATAATATTTTATAGATTGAGGGGAGCAAATGATTGTCATCTCCACTCTGGTCTCCTTATTACCACAGAAATTGTTTCAACAACTCAATTCTATGAACATGTATTTGCTGTTTTGTTGTTAGCATTGTATTTTCCAAAATGCTTTACTGTTGTTTAAAGCAAGATAGATAGTCTAAAACATGTCACAAATGACACTTGCTTGTAGGGAGACTCTCGGCCTTGGTGACTGTGTTTTGTCACCCTGCTTGAGTCTCCCTTTGCTGTAGTTGGCACCTGGTACCAAGGGCTCTGCCCAGGACCTCCTCAGTGGGCACCGCTCTGTGACTGCTCTCCCTGAGGTGAACACCCCACACTTTTCAGTGAGGGTGCATTCCTGCTTCAGGTTGACCATGGCTCCCCCAGTCTCCTTGCCTTTAGTCCTATCCCCCACAGCACATGCACACACACAGTTCAGTTCAACATCTTTAGAGGCTGTCTGCTGTCTCTCTCTTTTTTTTTTTTGAGTTGGAGTCTCACTCCATCGCCCAGGCTGGAGTACAGTAGCATGCTCACAGCCACCCCAGCATTGACCTGCTGCATTCTGGTGATCCTTCCATCTCAGCTTTCCAAGTAGCCAGAACTACGCGCGCTACCGTGCCCAGCTAATTTTTTGACATATTGTAAAGACGAAGTCTCACCATGCTGCCCAGGCTGGTCTTGAACCCGTGGGCTCAGACAGTCCTCTCGCCTTGGCTTCCCAAAGTGCTGGGATTATGGCTTGAGCCACTGTGCCTGGCTCTTTGCTGCCTCTTAAAGCTTTTCACCACATCTCTTGGTAAAAGAGAAATTTTGCTGTTCTCCTAGGTTCCTGTTCTCCCCCACTTCTCTCCTCTCTGTCTTCTTCATGCTTAATCTTCATCCCATTTTTCTTTGTCAAAATGTCTCCTTTGGGGCCAGACAGGCAACTCCATAGGAAAGGAAAGAAGAGAGTGAATCAGAGAGCTTGCCTATGTGAAGGCTTCTATCTGGAGACAGAGATGTAGCCTCTGCCTTGTGCTCTTTATTTCCTGCATGTGGGACTCAGGCAGCACAGGCCTCCAGGAGAGCCCTTGGCTCTGAATGTGGAGTTCCTTGCCAAACTCCTCATTCATTAGAACACGACTCCAACAGATATTTATTTTATGTAGATTTAAAGACACAGATTTAAAGACATAAATTCTGGTCCTGATTCCAAGCATTTGGCATCTCCCGATAAAAGTAAGAAGTGAATGATGGCCGAGGCCCCAGCAGCTCACGTGTCCTTTGCTTTTAGAATCTTTACATTCATGAAACAGTCGTAAAATGCAGCCTATTAATGCCAGACACTTGCTGTTTCCAAGGCACAAAAGAGAGCCAGATTCAAGATGTGCCTTTGGCTGGGAACAGCAGGTTGCTCATGACTGCTGTCTATCTCAACAGAGAGTGAAACCAGGTAAAAGCAAGCAAAACGGTCAAGGATTGCAGAGGACTCACGCCCCGTGGGAAGTCTGGGTTCTCTCTACCCCAGTGAGAAAAGGCCTGAGAGACATGGAGCAGGTGCCCAGGACCAGTGTGAGATACAGTTTCCTTTGGAACCAAAGACTTGACCTTCTGGTCTCTTTATTTTTTATCACGTTCCTTTCTTTAGACCCTCAGATCCTTCTCTCTTCCCACCCCCATATCAACACCCACTTTCAGCAAGATTTTGACAAACTCCCTCATACCAAGGTATAAATAACCGATCAGATTTAACAAGCAAAACATCAGATGATTATTTATGGTTTTATTGATAACTCAACTATTTATCCTCAGCCAGTAGGATAAAGAAACAATTTAAGAGTTTCAAACTTTAACAAGCATGATTGGGAGATACATATTTTTTGCTCTGATACTTCTTGTTATATTTTGATTTTGCCTTCGGTTATTACCATCTTTTTAAAAAAACAATCATATCACAAATACGGTAGCCTCTTTGGTCAACACACAGGGCTAGCCCTCAGGGTGAAATCGAATAATAAATAACACAGGATTCTCACTAGCATGAGAGCTTACTAGAATGACTTTGTTTTATTCCCTCTTGCATTGCTACACACTGTACCATTCCTAGGATACAGCAGATGCTCAATACATATTCATTGAGTGACTATATCATGTAGTAAGAAGATGGGAAGGTGGATAAGGCACAATCCTGCTTTTTGGAGCAGACGCCAACACATAAAATGTGAAATTGCAATATGAGATATGTCCCCTGGCCGTACCCGAGTATCCGTTTTACCAAAGCCAGAATACACAAATGAAGGGTTAGCCCCTTGTGATTTGGAAAAAAGTAGTTTTGTGTAACAAAAAGAAACTATCTTCTTTTGGTAAAATGAAATAAATTAAGGAAAGGTGGGGCAGATCTACAAATATAAGCAGACGCTGATGGACCTAGAAATATTCACAAATGTAAGATTACATACAGGCTACAAGATTTATTATAGAGCCATGAGAGGTGTGCACAGCTCAGAACATGTTCCTGAGCTCTTGCCACCTACATGGTAGAGAGCAAGCACCAGGTTCTCCGCCAACTCCAGGTTCCTTACGTAGTCGTTACTGTGTGTAGAGGACAAGGCCCAGTGCAGCCGAGAATGGTTATGCCAAATACCCCCACTAACCAGCGAGGTAATTTCCCTGGGAAAATAACGGTAGGAATCCATTCTTTCATAGTAAATCAGATACCCTAAGAAATCAAGGCAGAAGAGCAACAGATACACGGATATTAATTATATGCTGCAACACACAAAAGTTGATCTTTGTTATTAGGATTGTCAAACTGCATTTAAGACTGCCAAGACCAAATTTTGTGGTATTTGAAAGTAGGTTTGATGCTCTCTGCACTTGGAAATGACTCTGCGGGGCTTTGAGTCCCTAATATGAGGAAAGGATGTTTTTGAAGGTTAGGTCAGATATACCTCACAGCCCCAGGACTTTTAACTCTGGAATTTGGGTTTGGGCAAATCTCTCTCAGTGCCTCCAGTTCTTCACCTGAAAACTGCGATAATCAAATGGGGCAGAAGTACTTTTGATTTCAATTTGTATACTGAAATTTGTAAATTTCAATTTGTATATTGAAAAATATACAAATTGCTAATGGAATGACACTTTTCTCACCATCTGGTTCCTGGCTTCAGAACATCTAGTTCAATGGGAAGAGTTTTCTGTTCCTAAGTTCCACAAAGTGAAATTGTCCCAAAACCTCAAAAACTGGCAGGTGTAAATGACCCTTGTCCCTGAAACTTTGCAGTGTTTGCTTCCTCTTTCCTTTTCTTTTTTCTCTCTTTGTTCTTTCCCTCTCCTTCTGTCTCTCTCTTTCTCTCTCTCTCTGTCCCTTTCTCTTTCTCCCACTTTCTCTCTCTTACTCTTTCTGCCTCTCTCTCCTTTAGTTTTTCATCTTTCCATATCAATAAGTCCTCTATTTTCAGCTGGATAATAGTGTTGTAAAACACACATACATTCATAGACATTTGACATGTTTTTGTTTAATAGTGATATACAAATATGCTAAATCTACCTATGTACACAAGTTTATTAAAATACTTACATAGGTCTAAGGATATATTTGACAAACATACATAGTAATTATTAGTAAATACGATATAAAAATGTTGATGTAGTAAATTTCTGTACCAAATAGTTTAACAATTCTCTGCGTGACATTCATAACATTTTTCCTGCTTTTATATCTTCCTACTAAGCTCATAATGATTCAGGAGTAACACAATAAATGACAAAAAGGTAAACATTACAAAATTCACAGATATGATTTCTTTAGCAAAAACCAGATTTCACAGAACCACACACTTTAAATATTCTCCTAAATGTATCCTATGCGTTACATTTTGTAATACTAACATCATCAACACCACAGTTTTGCTCCTTTGCTTAAATAACTCTACAGCCATAGTTTTAATCGAGTGTAACTTGCGCCTACCTGAGGGGTTGACGCCCAGGACGATGAGCACCAGGATGAGATCTGTGAGCATCCTGATGTCAGTTTTGGAAAGAAAATGTCTTCCTTTTTAGCAACAGAGCACTTCCCTCAGAAAAGAAGGTTTTGAAAAGAAAATGGAGGGTTCAAAGTGGAACCCAGGGGAAGCAGACACCTGGAACGGGCAGAGCCTGGCGTGTTTCCTAAGTGCACTTCTTTGATTTCCAGGCTGCTGCGTGTGCGGCCAAGACATAGCTCTGGGTCCTAACTCCTGACTTATTAATTTACTCCTGCAGAGAGACACAGGCAGTGGAGAAAGGATGGAGTTAGACAGCTTCTCAGTGTGCTAAGCTGTTTTTCCTGTGGCTGGACAACCATGGGCAGGAGAAAACCTGTGTTTTATCACATCCATCCTGGAAGTTTGTGAAGTTTCCTTCCCCATCATTCCTCAATGATCTTTTCATGTCAGGCCTGGAGCTTGGGAATAATGAGTCCTGGAGCCCCCTCTTCTCCTGGCCCTTGCATGTGCTAGCAGTCTCTGTTCCCCTAAGCTACCAGGCCCACCTTTCCTTGCCACAGAGGACAGCGTGGGGGAGTTTGATCGTGTTGGTGTCACTCATGAGACTTTGAGACTGCTGATGCCATCTTTCCTTTGTTTCACCTTCTTCGTGGTTGATCAGATTTCATCCAGTTCAGTGTTGTGCACACCCAGAGGGCCCTTAATAAATGCAGATGCAATGGCTGGGCAAAGTGCAAAGTCAGGATTGGGTGGATGAGAGGGCAGGTGGGAGCCTAGAGCTACTCTATGGGGATGGAGTATGGGAACCACACTCCAGGGCACAGAAGAATTTGATTTTAGTGGTACTGGTTTACTCTAATTTTTAAATTTCTAAACGAGATCTCATGAACCCTCTGCTGTGTGCCATTAGCAACGCTGAGACACCCAGATGGTGCTCAGTAAGGAACCACCATGTAATGAAAAGAGTCCTGGCCTGAGAGCCCTGACCTAAATAGCCCCCATTCTGATCTGGTATCCTGTGACCCGGTCTCAGGAGCCTTCAGGAGCTGCTGCTCACCTGCCTGTCTCCTACTAGACCACAAGCTCCTAAGGGGCGGCTGTGTCCTTCCACCCTGGGTGTCTTTGCATCCTGGGCCTGTCACATGCTGATATTTAAAAACAGTGCTTGAATGGAGGAAGGAAGGAAAGAATCATATGCTGACTTCCCACCCATCTGACTGTACTCTGGGCCTGCTATGAATTTCTAACCATCTCAGGAGTAAACCAACCGTCACCAATCTAAGTACAGAAGTTTCAACTTAATTTCCAAGAAATCAAATAAACTTGCCATTGTACTGAGCTGGCAGGAAATCCAATATCAGTCACTGCAAATGCTCCTACCCTAGGGGTAGCAAAGGAAGCTGGAAAGTGTTTGTGACCCCTCAGATACGGGGCAGGCCCTGTAGCCTCCAGTATGTCATGACCACAGCAGATGGCTGTGGCCAGCCTACAGGGGACCCTGGAATCAGCAGCTCTGGGCATTTTGCCTGGTCTGATGCCCAGGACCCTGCCAGGACCCAAAGCCTCGGTAATAGGATCCTACCTCCCCGAGCCTCCACACAGCCAGGCCTCCTGAGGCTGTGCCTCCTCAGGGTGAACTGTTAGGGTATGGCTGCTGCTAGAAGGTCCCCCAGCCCCGGATCCCTTCCCATGTGTTGGGAAACTCTCCTCTATTTCCCTCTGCAGCCACCGTTCTCCCCAAAAAGACACTCTGCTCTTCTCCAACTACTGTAGAAACCTCAAATAGCCTCTTCAGTGAGTTTAGACTCCAGGCGAAAGAAGACATCAGACACACTCATAAGAGAAGTTGTTTTAAAGCAGCATCTGCTTATGGGGTCTCTACAATCACAAGGAGTCTAGCACCCTTCTCAGAAAATATAGTGGAAAACACACAGTGAACAAAACGCACCTTCATATCTCAGAAAATAATCCCGTTCTGAGCCAGTCCTCCCCTCTCCTGTTCTACATCCTGGGCAGCTGCCTGGGCTTCAGGTTTTGTGTCCATCAAAGCAGAAATAATCAGAAGTCCGTCATGAGCAGAGAGGAATCTTGCATTCTAGCACCCCAAGCAAAGCCTCTGTCAGTCCATCTGGGACCAGATGCTGTCTATATGTAGAAGAGTGATGTCTCTCTCTCTCTCTCTCCATGGTGTCTTGCTATGTGACCCAGGAAGGTCTCAAACTCCTAGGCTCAAATGATCCTCCTGCCTCAGCTTCCCAAAGTGCTGGCATTATAGGTGTGTGCCACTGTGCCTGCTCGAGCTCCCCCATCTCATTGAGAGGGCTCTGGAATGCCATGTACTCGTGATAACCACAAAAACAAAACTGAAAGTGAAAGAAACAGATGGACTTTCAATTAAAGATGTAAGTTATAATTGTTTTTTAATTGTGAAAGTAGTGCAATCCTAGCCGGGCTCGGGGGCTCAGCCTGTAATCCAGCGCCTTTGGGAGGCTGAGGTGAATGGATTGCTGAGCCCACGGGTTCGAGACCCGCCTGGGCAACTTGGCGAGACCTCATCTCTACAATAAATCAAAAAAGTAGCCGGGTGTGGTAGCGCATGCCTGTAGACAGAAGGATCTCTGGAGCCCAGCAGGTCAAGGCTGCAGTGGCCGGGAGCGGCCACTGCCCTCC
>NW_007245722.1:82752-93927 GCF_000164805.1 Carlito syrichta
AAAAAAAAAAAAAAAAGTAGCGTACCTAACATTAAACTTCAAGAACATTTATAATCCATTTTCCTAATCCAACCATCATGTTTTTGGCTTACACCCTTCCCAGGCGCATGCACTCCCACACAATTGCATGGGGTCATCTGGTTGATATACAAGTTGATAGCCTTCAAAAAAACTGTTACTGCTGATAATATGAAACATGACACCACTAAAAAGGAGAACATTTTGACTAAAAAGGAGAACATTTTGAGAAAAAGGAGAAAAATTGAGAAATTTTGTCATGATCTCCAGGGGGGAATGGGAGAATTGTGGATGTTGCATAGCACAAGTCAGTGGATTCAGAGCTGGTTGAGCAATGAACAATGGTGTGGATTAACAAATGGATGTCAGCCTGGAAGGGGGTCTCTAGTGGTGGGCGGCATGGTTCTGACACATTGAAGGCAAGGAAAATAAGCTTAACAGATTTGCAGAATAACACAAAAATAGGAAGGCTAGATTGATTGCCAAGGCCTCTTCCAACACTAAACTACACATTTGTATCAGCCACTGTTTGTGTCAGGGTCAGGCTACCAACAACTTCAGAAGGCTGGGGTGCTGGCCACATTTAGTTTAGTTCGTGGCCACATTTGTGTGAATTGGGAGAAAATCTGTCTTTCTGATTTATGATTTTATTTCTACAAATTTTTTTATGAAGTTAGAAACACAAAATCACATTGAGGAATGGATTTAATGAACTGCTTTCATCACAAAGAATATAGTTCCATGGTACCGGGAGTATCTTGGTCACCCTAAGAATGGTGTCTGGGCTGGACTCGGTGGCTCAGCCTGTAATCCCACGCTTTGGAGGCCGAGGTGAGTGAATTGCCTGAGCCCATGGGTTTGAGACCCACCTGAGCAACTTGGTGAGACCTCATCTCTACAATAAATAAAAAAAAAATTAGCTGGATGTGGTAGAGTGTACCTGTAGTTCCAGCTACTTGGAAGGCTGAGGCGGAAGGATCGCCAGAGCCCAGCAGGTTGAGGCTGCAGTGCCAGGAAGTGGCCACTGCACTCCAGTCTGGGTGACAGAGTGAGACTCCAACTCAAAAAAAAAAAAAAAGAATGGTGTCTGGAGCAGCAACACGGCCTTGTGGATGCCATCTGGACCACTGTTTTGCTTAGGTCAGCACAGTTTAAGCAAGTTAAATATGTTTGCCCAGGGGATGTCAAGAGACCTAGGGTCCAGAAAGGAAGATTCATGAGAAATGATTAAGCAGTAGGAAATTTAGGTTAGAAATAAAGATGGCTACGGAAACTGTCTCTGCTAAGCTGAGCTCACATGGGGAAGTCACCCCCTCCTGGCCAACACTGTCCCAAGGGAGGAAGCGGCAGCCCTGGGAGATGGAGCCATGATGCTACGTCACACAGTGAGATGACGCAGGATGGGCCAGGACCACATCCACGCCCAGAGATCCTTCCATCTTTGTCCTATGACACTTACCAAGTCATCGCATCAACCAGTGAGCCAGTTTATGGTAAGAGAACCTAGGACTTCTGGAGAGGAGCCTGTCCTATGGGCTGCAGGACTTTCTTTGTAATTGTAATAAAATAAACACAACAAAATTGACCATCTTAACCATGTTTAAATGTACAATTCAGTTGTATTAAAAATAGTTACAGTCAACCTTCACTGCCAACCACCTCCAGAGCTTTTTCCACCCTGTAAAACTGAAACTCTGGACCTATTAGACAACAATTCCCCCATTTTCCCCTTCCCCCAATCCCTGGCAAACACCTACATTCTGTGTCTATGAATTCAAGCACTCTGGGTACCTTGCAGAGGGGCTGCCCGCCCTGCCTTCTGCGGGTCCTAAACTCACCCCTTCACTCGACAGCCAGGGATCGACCCGCTCTCCCCTCCTCTGGCCCTTCTTCATGTCTTGCCTCAGTCGTTCTTGCTGTAGTCTGTCTGGGTCTACAGTCAGCTAACATTACCAGAATTTCAGACACTTGGATCCTCATCTCACTGCGGGTGTGGGGGTGTTTTGTGGGAGGGGTCAGTGATGTCATCAATGTTCACAGGGTCAGAAGGCCTGGGAGTTCATAGTGTCTGAATGTGAAATTCTCACTGCCCTCCAAAATAATCTCCTATCTCCTAATGCCTAAAATTTCACTCTGAAGATAATTATTTTGGTTTAAAACTTATTAAACCCAAAGACCCAGGGCTGGAGTGCACTTTAATCTGAGGCGTCTCAATACTTTTTCTTCCTCGGCTCTATCCACATATATGGTATTCTCTCGAGGACACAGTTCTCATTACTCGTAGTGACTGGAAACTCATGACTTTTTAGATAAGCGTCCAATTCTCTCCTGGAACCAAACCATGAAAGCCAAGGGCCCCTGGACATGCCTTGTAATTTCCCCAGGCTTGGCATTAGCAGAGATTCTGCTGAGACATAGGACTAGGTGACATTGACACAAGGCATGGGGCTTGGACGCCCTCTGGTGGAACATAGATCATACTGCAGTCCTTTAAGGGCTGTATGCTTTACATGTCACCCCCAATCCTGGCCTGTTAGGAACCTGGCGGCAGTAGCAGGTGAGCGTCAGGAGAGTGAGGGAAGCTTCAGCAGTATTTATAGCGTCTCCCCATCGCTCACACTATTGCCTGAGCTTTGCCTCTTCTCAGATCAGCGGTGGCATTAGATTTTCATAGGAGAGTAAACCCTTGTGAACTGTGCATGAGAGGGATCTAGGTTGCATGCTCCTCTTAAGAATCGAATACCTGACGACCTAAGGTGGAGCTGAAGCCACAATGCAAGCACTGGGGAGCAGCTGCAAATACAGGCTAACATTAGCAGTGAGGTTTGACTGAACAGAGACCACAGTAAATGGATTGTTTGCAGACTCATCAAAACCCTATCAGTGAGTGGCAAGTGAGTTGATGTACTTCAATTGTACAACTGCATCTTGTGGCAAGCTTTAAGTCAGAATTTGACATTTATTTTAGTCAGTGTGTGGTCCGCCTATTATTTTATTTACCACTCCCATCTGCTCCTTTGAAAAAAAATGGTGAGTTGTATAATTATTTCATTATATATTACAATGTTATAATAATAGGAAAAAGCACACAATAAATGTTATACACTTTCAAGACCAGCCTGGGCAACCGGGTGAGACCACATCTCTACAATAAATTAAAAAATTAGGCTGGCGTGGTGGCATGTGCCTGTAGTTCCAGCTACTTGGAAGTCTGAGGCAGAAGAATCACCTGAGCCTGGCACTTAGAGTCTGTGGTGGCTATGAGCATGTCACTGCACTCCAGCCTGGGTGACAGAGGGAGATGCCTACTCAAAAAAATGTCAAGCACTTGAATCATCCCCCATCTGTGGAAAACATGTCTTCCACAAAACTGTCCCTGATGTTTTAGATAGTATCTGCTCCTTAAAATGTTAAATAAAATAGTAACAGCCTGCCTGAATCCAAGCCTAAGCATTGGAAGGCAATGGGCTGTTGGTCCAACATCGCCCCCTCGACTCACAAGCCCGAAGAGCTCATGAAGCAGGTGAGGGTGACAGGTGGTGCCCAAATCAGAAAAGTCATAGGGCCCAGACCCCTGCTGGCACCAGGAACCCAGGGTACACCACAGGAAGAAGAGCTTGAACAGGAAGAATCTGTCTCTGAAGTATCACTTACAGCAGCTTTTCCTAAACCTACCTGTGTGTCCTAAACCATCTGAGAAGTTTTGACAGACACATTCCTGAACACTTTCCCTGGGAATTTGGGTTCAGCAGGGCTGAGACGGGCTGTGGGGCTCTGAAGGAAGGCCACGGTCACAGACCATTGACCACCAGCATCCTCCCCCAAGGGGACCTACCACAGGACCGGGAGAAAACACTGGGTGGCAGTGGAGCCAAACCACGCTGAGCTACTGCAGAAAAGGAGGTGGCCATCAGGTGCCCTCATGACACCAAGGGCCCAAGGCCCCAGAAGGCTTGGAACCATGGCATCATGGGGGGACTTTGGGCACCTAGGCAGGGCAGGGGATCCAGCATTGGTACTTCTTGTTACTCTTTCCCTTTCGCTCTCACCTGTTCTCTTCCCACTTCTCCGCGAAGGTTTTACTCCATCCTGTTAATGATGCAGGCTTCCTTCATTGTCACCACCACCATGGTTCTCAGTGCTGCATCCTGGCCAGAACCACAGGTGAGCCCAGGCAGGTTTGCCAGGCCTGCGGCTTGGCTTTCCGCCAAAACCAGGTGGGAACTCTGACCTGACAGGCCAATGCCATGGTGAGTTCCTGGCCCAGGTGAGCTGTCCTGGTGTCCATGCAGATGGACGACAGAAACTGACACGACAGTGGGCTGCATCAGAGGAGGCTGCATCCGTAAACAGGAGCAAAGGGGAGCCCTGGGCAAGAAATGGGGGCTGAATCTGAAAGGCCAGCTTAGGGACTGAGGGAACTTGAGCAGGTGGCAGGGAGGGAGACAGGAGGGACCTAAGAAGGGTCTGGGGCTCTACCTTGAGCACATACCACTGGAAGCTCACTGAGGGCCACGCTGGGGTGTGTGGGCAAGTTGCCCTGATCAATAGCGCCAGGCAGGGAGTCGAGTTCAAGAAGCAAATGGGGGATTCATGCCTATAAAAGGATCGTGTTGGATGGAAAGAACATGGGCCGAAGAGTTAGGAACCCTGAGTTTTGAACCCTGTGTGACCTTGGACAGGTAGCTTTTGTGGCATCAGATTTCTCAGCCATTGAGCAAAGAAGCTGCATTCGATTTGTTGTTCTCCGTGCCGGGTGCTCATCACAATCCCTTGGGAGCTTTTTGAAAATGTCGATGCCTGGCCTTGCACACAGACACACTGACTTAGTTGGTCTAATGTGAGGCCTAGAGGTCGATTTTTTTTTCCCAAAGCTCCTCCAGTAATTCTAATCTGCAGCCCAGCGTAGAGAACCATAGACTAGATGGGCTGTATGCTTCCCTTGGGTTTGAAAATTCTGTGAATCTGTGTTATAACAAGGGTGACCCTCTTCTATTCTGGTTTGCCCAGGACTGTCCCAGTTTCGAAGTAGAAAGTCCTCCGTCCCAGGAAAGTTGTGGGTACCTGGTCACATTCTGCATCATTTCCCCCCAACTTCAGCACATAAAGAAAGAAGAGGTGTGTGTAGAACCCTCTGGGGTGTGGTGTGTTCCCACGTGTGGGTTTTGTGTGAGACCATAGGCCTTCAGGAGGTAAATTCAAGACTGCACCACACATTTGAGTCTTTGGAGATTACATTTGAGTAAAACCTACCGTGCCCAGATTTCTAAGGATTGTTTATTAACCACCCTAACCTGTTTCCTCTTCTCCAACTTAATGCTTAAAGAAAGTGTGCTTTTTTTTTTTTTTGACTCAAGAGTAAAACAGAAGTCTAAGAGCAGTCATTCATTAAACAAGTATCTGTTCAGCCTCTCAGTGTTCTGATTCCTCTCAATGTCCACCCACATCCAGCCCACTCCCACGACACATGTTCTCTGTCTTCAAAACATCTCCTGAATCTCAACACAAACCCCTTCTAACTGTTCCACTTCTGTGACCCGAGGGCAGTGGTTCTCAGACTTGAGGGACATCAGAATCTCCTGGTGGGCTTGTTTCAATCCTAATTCCTGGGCCCAGAGTTTCTGATTCAGGAGGTCTGGGTGAAACCAGGAATATATCATATATAATTTGCATTTCCAGCAAGATCCAAGTGTCACCCATTGTGTTCCAAGGCAGTGTGTGGAGATATGGCAGGCTGGGACTCAGGACTCCAGGAGAGGAACCTGTCCTGTGGTCTCTGGGACTTTCTTTTTAATTGTAGTAAAAAAAAAAAAAACATAAAATTTACCATTTTAACCATTTAAAAATGTACAATCATATTGCTGTTCTGCTTTCACCGCTAACCATCTCCAGAGATTTTCCATCCTATAAAACTTAAAGTCTGGACCTATTAAACAATAATTCCCCCATCTTCTCATTTCCCCAGCCTCTGGGAAAACCTTCTACTTTCTGTCTCTATGAATTCAAGTACTCTAGCTACCACACAGAAGTGGAATCATATGTCATTTTTCTTTTTGAGATCGGTTTGTTTCACTCAGCATAATGTCCTCAAGTTTCATCCATGTGTCAGAATTCCCTTGCTTTTTTTTTTTTTTTTTTTGAGTTGGAGTCTCACTCTGTCGCCCAGGTTGGAGTGAAGTAGCATGCTCACGGCCACCCCAGCGTTGACCTGCTGGGCTCCAGCGATTCTTCTGCCTCAGGCTTCCAAACAGCCAGAACTATAAGCGAGCGCTACTATGCCCGGCTAATTTTTTATTTATTGTAGAGACAAGGTCTCGCCAAGTTGCCCAGGCTGGTCTTGAACTGACAAGTTCAGGCAAACTACTCGCTTCAGCCTCCCAAAGTGCTGAGACTACAGGCTGAGCCACTGAGCCCGGTCCCCTTCCTCTTTAAGGCTGAATAATATTCCACTGTATGGATAGACCACATTTCGTTTATTCATTTAAAGGTAGAGGGACGTTTGGATTGTTTCTGCATTTTGGCTATTGTGAATAATGCAGCTATGAACATGGGTGTGCCAATATCTCTTCAAGTCTCTGTTTTTGGTTTGTGTTTTATGCTCAGAAAAAGACTTGTTGCATTATATCATATGGTAATTCTACTTTCCGTTTTTTGAGGAACCGTCATACTCTTTTCCACAGTGGCTGCACCATTTTATATCCCCACCAGCACTGCACAAGGGTTCTGATGCTACCATTTCCTCACCAATGCTTCTTATTTTCTGGTGTTTTGATAGCAGCCATCCTAGGCTATGGGATTTTAAGCTACATGATTAAAGAGTTTGGGCAATTGAAGTTTCTAAATGTCTTTAATGGGAACTTAGTAAGGGGAGAAGTGGCAAATGCACTTGGAAAGGGAAATCTTCTGACCCTTTCCCCACCCACTTTGCCGGCATCTCCTTTCCTGCTTTCTTCTTTTGCTTGCCTCCCGGCTCTGAGTATTCCTCACTTGCTCTTACTGACCCTTCATCTTGTAGAACAATCATCTCTCACCCACGTGGCAAACTGTTTCCTTCTTAAAACTACTGGGATCTTTCTTGAGTCAAGAACCAGAATGAAATTCTCCATCTGGTTTTAAAGGGTGGAAGTTTGGTTGACTTCTTGGCTTCTTAAATCACGCCCATCTTTTTCTAAAATGACAGAGCAAATGCACTTTGGTTTAAGGAGCAATAAGGCATAATAATATGAAAATCCAAAGTGTCACTGTTTTCTTTGCAACTGCAGAGAACTGTTTAAATACTTTGTCTTATCCCCATAGGCAATGTCTGAATGCAATCTGAATGCAATTCTGATGTAAAAGTTTTTTCTGACTTAAAAGGTTTTGGGTTTTGTTTGCTGGTCACTAGCATAAACCCTCAGTGCTCCTTTGTTGGTTCTCTGTATGCCTAACCAGGAAGAGGTCTATGAGCAGCATAAATTAACCTGGTGCTTGTATAGTGTCTAAGCTCGCCCTTAACATAGAACTGTGAATAATGTCTATTTATTTATAGTGTAGTGTCCAAATTGACCCTTAATATGATCCTGTAAATAATATACTTTTATTTATCTATTTATATAGACAAGGTCTTACTCTGTTGCCCAGAACACCTGACCTCAAGCAATACTCCTGCTTCAGCCTCCCAAAGCACTGGGATTACAAGTGTGAGCCACCGCAGCTGGCTAATAATATAATTTTTAAATCGTCACCAACACAAGTTCTGCATTCAAACCCCATCTCAATGGACAATCCTGGCACCCAGCAGCTCCTTGCCATCCCATGGACCTGTAAAAACAGCCATTGCAGCGGGAAAATAGAGAGACTGTGACACCGAGACTATTATAGGAAGTGGCAGCTTTATTACACCGGTGGGCTCGAGGGCTAAAGCATCCAAGTCAAGCCCCCCAGAACGGGAGAAGTGAGGTCTTATACCCTTGTTTAGATAAGGGAAGAGGTCGTGTTGAGTGATTACATATTTCCTTTGGAATCTTACAAGGTTATACTTAGCAAAATCAGATTTTTTAAAAGAACAAATGGTTTCCAGGAAATGCAAAGTGTAGGATTGTAAACTGTTAACTTCAAAAGAGGGGTTTTGGATAAGTCTGTGAATAGTTACTTTTTTACTTTTCCATGAAATGGCCAGTCTCTGGCCATTTGGTTTTTCTTAAACAAAACCGGCCTGGTGCCTGGTGAGTCTTTAAAGCTTGCCACTTGGCTTTCAAAAGAAAATAACTTTAACTGCTACCAAGCCCCCCTTTCTGCCACAGAGTTACTGGGAGAGAAACAATTTGTCATTCCAGGTGATTGCCATGGGGCCAACTGCTGACCTCGAAGCAGTTGCTCATGTGTTTCTGTGTTCATTCACTCAATCATACAAGAAATATATTTGAGCATTTGTCCCATTCTGCTATACCATGACAATGTCCGAGGCCCTGATTGAGCTCCTGGTGCTCTGTGAGACCCCTGAAGGCTGACCACACTCCCCAGAGTACTCTCATCTGGCTTGTGAAAAGTTATTGAAGCTTTTGTTGATGAGGATTAGGCAAACCTAAGCCTACTGTGCATCTATCTGTTGCCCAGCTAGTCACCTTTTCGGTTGCCCAGGGATGAATATCTTTTTACTGATAAAGATCACCTTCCAAAACTTACGTTCCGTTATTATAATAGCTACTCTGTTCTGGATCCATTCCAAGAACAATGTGCCCCCTACCCACGTATATGGTCCCACAGATTGAGACAGAAAGATAATTATGGACTTCTGATTTTGTTCTGCTTCTTTAACAGCGGGGACATTGCAAAGCCTGCCCTGCGGTTTTGCGTTTCTGCCTGAAGAGAAACGGTGGGCATATGGGCGGCCTGGGGAGCCAGCCTGTGTGGACCGCCTCTTCTTGATTTCAGCTCCTCACGTCCCTTGACAACTTGCAAAGGTTCTGCACCGTGACCAGTGCCAGATAGTCACAGGGAAATGGAACTGTGGTTGCTGGGGTGTTGGATTCAATCCTAGAAGGAAAGAGAAATCCCAGGCGGTTTGCTAAGACTCGGAAGGCCTGTTTTTCCCAGCTTTTCCAAGGGCCTTCAATTACTCCTCCCCATACTAAGAAAAGTAGCTTTTAGGTTCTATAAGTGGTAGGGAAGCATGTTCCTTGAGACAGCTCACCAGAGACCTGTTAGAGAGGATTATCCAGGCCTCTGGAGAAAGTTTTTGAATACTGGTAAGTTACTCACCTCCTTTCTTTGTTGTTGAGCTTTATTTTGAGTTCACTCTTATTTGTGAGTTCTTGCCTGAAGTGATACCAAGTTGGCAAATATAAAACTTCACATGAAATGTCGAGGAAAGGGTTTTCTTGGAAAAGATGACACAAGAATAACCAAATACGATCTCACTTGCTATTTCCCATTGGTCATGTCGGGAAGCACAGAAATTGTATTGAAAATCAGGCAATTAATCTTTCAGCAAATGTGTGCCTTTACTCTGGTATCTGGTTCTGAACTGATTTTAACAAAGAAGACATAGTCTAGGGAATTTCTTTTTTTTAGATTCTTTCAAGTGTTTGTAATTTACAGGCACACCTACCCACACTGAGTGTTCAAGTTTTTGACCAAAGATGGCATGACCCCTAGGCCCTACCCTCACTATTCATCCAGTTTCACCTTGAGCAACTTTTTGTTTGATTCCCAGGATGAAAAGAGTCTTCAAAGGGAAACGTTTTGCCAACGTGGAAGAGGTGAAACAAAAAGCAGCAGAAGCACTAAAAGGCATCAAAATTTACAAGTTCAAAAACCGTTTTGAGCAGTGGAAAAAGCATCTCGATAGGTATATTGCATCAAATGGCAAGTACTTAGAAAGTGACTGAAGTTTAAACACGTAAGAATAAATACATAATTTTTAAATAGCAAATTCTAGATTTTTGGGGGTCCTCTCTCGAATTTTAAAAACTATCAACCTATAAATCAGATAACAAAGTCTAGAAGGGCTTACTAGACAAATGGTTGATAGTTATTACTGGGATTCAGCATGGATCCATGAAAAATGAGTATTACTGATTAAACACCATTTTATTGATTGGTACACCAGGCTAAGTGACTAAGGCATGTAGATACATTTACAGCAGACAACTGGCCTCTGTCCCCAACAGGAAAGGCTGATGGAATAGTATGGGAGATTGCATATGGCTTGTGGATACAGGACAGAAAGACCATCCAGAGGCACAGTGATTAGCATTACCTCTCCTTTGCATTAAGCATTATCAGAAAAATAAATATGGTGGCCCAGAAAAAAAGAAAACTGAGGTTATCCTTCTTCCTCACGGGTAACATAGGGTTTTGTGAATTGTGGATTTTAGAGATATTCAGAGGACACAATCAATGGCTGAAGATGAGGCTGGGAGTGTGAGTTTTCTTACCCTGATGGGCTGGAGGCAAAAGATCATGATATCAGGAGGCCCTCAGCAGGTGAGGAAGCCCTCAGAGACCCCACCCTGCCCCCATACACATACTTTTTGGCCCCCTGCATAATATGAGGAGCATTCATGTAGCAGGAATTCGAGAAACATGGAATGAGTTCTCAATTTCCACACACTATCTACTGGCACAATTATATATAATATAGAGATGCATTTATAGATTGTTGATTAAATACTAATACAAATGTTGAATATGATACCATTATCCATCTAATATAGGCTACAGCAAGTTACTCCAGACAAACACACCCATGACAATACAGCCCTTCCATGTTCAAAGATTATCCTTTTAGACTAAATAGCCTTGTAAGTGACAGTCACAAAGGGAGGAAAGACACCGTGGAGATAAGCAGGTGACAGGTAGGTCCCAGACAGGTCCTCCTTCAGCGTGTCAGCACAGTGCCTTGCAGGCAAGACAGAGGCACGGAGGTTTGGAGACAGTCGTGCAGGTACATTTCCAGAATACACGGCAACAGGAAGACATTTAAGAACAACTCCTCTTCAAACTTCAGTATTAAGAACCAATCAACAATTATCTCTTAAAAACCAGCTTTGAGCCGGGATCGGTGGCTCAGCCTGTAATCCTGCGCTTTGAGAGGCTGAGGCGAGTGGATTGCCTGAGCCCGCAGGTTCGAGACCCGCCTGGGCAGCAAGACCTCATCTCTACAATAAATCAAAA
>NW_007245722.1:93981-212464 GCF_000164805.1 Carlito syrichta
GAGCGGCCACTGCACTCCAGTCTGGGCGATGGAGTAAGACTCCAACTCAAAAAAAAAAAACAACAAAAAACCAGCTTTGAGGTAATCTGTTATAGAAACTACAAATGAGACATGAAAATAGCAAGACTGGCTCCGGAACTGGTGAAGCCCACAGTTTGTAACTCCCAGCACTGCCTTAGTTACAGTGAACAAAACTCCAACCCACATATGCTTAGAAATGAAAAGGTGGCAGAGGACTTACTGGAGGGATTCTGGGGGTGTGTGGAGTCAAACAAAAAGCTAAATATCCGGGGTCTGCAAGGCTGGGAAACCAGCCCCAGGGACTTGGCATCACCAGGACTCTCCTGTGGCTTTGCTATAGTCTTTCCTGCTATAGGTGGGTTTCTGCACACCGTGGACAACAGGGCATTGGGTATCCCCAGCCTCACACATACCTTCCAACAGGTTCCCAGTCAGAGAGAAAAGGAGATGTTCTCTCCCAACTTTTAAAAATGTCAAAAAAGAATTCTGGCCACTAGTCCCTGTGGTCAGGGTGAGGTACCAAGATGCACCTACCCAGGTCTGTGCCATTTCTGTAGCTAAGGAGCTGGGTCTTTTATGAGAAGAAGTAAAGACTTGGAGTCACACAAAATCATGAGTCACCCCATGGGCATTCTGGCAAGAGGAGGCTCATGGGTGTGAACACACGTGGCAGGCCCAGGACATGTGCTGTGGCACATGAAGAGGATACCACCAGTCCTGTGTACATCTGTGCACTGCAGTTGCACCCACAGTGGCTCTCTGACTACTCAGGCATTGCAGGAACACTGGTTCGTCTTTGAAATTCAAGAACTGAATTACTGAAAACATTTCATTAGGGAGAGTCCGGGTTCCCTTATTTCTATATCAGAGAGATTGCCAAAGGAGATGCCCAGATCTTAGATTTGGTTCAGATTGTTTTGGTAAACATATTCCTTGATCTCACCAACTCTGTAATCCTGTGTGGACTTCCTCCAGGCAGAAGATGTCCCGGACACCAAAATATTGTTATAAAATGTGCATCTTGTTACCTTCTCTTCTTATATTTCATGCTTTCTGCCCCCACCCCATGCAGTGGCCATCCTGGGTCATGGGGCTAGTGTTTTACTACTCCTGTCCCTGTCACTTGTCAGTAGGGAAGTATTGGAGGGTGTGGGACAGAGACCAGTAGGAGGAGGATTCCTGAGTTCTGAGTGTTGACCCGCACATCTGATCATACTAACCTTGTGCTTCTCAACTGGGGGCCATTTGGCAATGTCTGGTGACATTTTAGTTATCACAGCCTGGAGGAGGAGGGCTACTGGCATCCAGTGGGAAAGGCAAGAAATGCTACTAGACATCCTACCCATGACAAAGAATTAGGACTTCGGACCGGAAATGTCAGTAGTGTTAGCATTGAGAAATCCTGGTTCTAACCCAATGTACAGTAGGAGTCCAGTTCTCTGGAGGTTAACGACAGGGATGGGGTGAAGTGGGGAGAATATTCTCGAATTTCTAGGGAATGCATAAGAGAAGACATCATGGCCTTCCTTCAGTCTGTAACCTATGGGCATCAGCAACATTTCAGCAGAGATAGAGGATGACTAGGATATCCCTGTTCTAACAGGCTTTAGAGGTGTGGCGGCAGCAGCAGCCTAAAACCAAACAATTCACTAGAGTTCCAGGCTGAGCCTCCACTGGCCTGGAAAAAAATCTCAGCTAATCACACACCTTCCTGGATGGAAGGGCCGTGACTTGCCCTGGGCCCAGACTGACATAGCTGGCTGCTAGAGAGAAATTCACTCTTCTTAGGTTGAAATACTGTACAGCTTGATAAAGACCTTGGTGAGATAGTCCAATATCTATATTTTTATATTTTGAACCAACGTGACTCTAATTATAAGTGTTGCCAATTCCCATGAAAAGAAAATATGAGAATAGAAGCCAGCTCTTATCATTGGACGGTTTCACCAAGGGGCATGGATCATGAGAACAGGACATAGCTCAACAAGAAAGAACATTGAGAAAAATACCATTTAAATATAATTATATTGCATCAAAGACACAACAGAATTGGAGGGGAGGCTCATTCTAATCATGAAGGCCCGAGGAAGACACGCCACAAAGAAAACATGCATTTAGGAAAGATTAAGCTTTGTTGGACTCTCTCTCTCCATTCATCCACACATCCTGATTTTCCACTCTGTTCAGCAAAGGCACAGTGCAAAAGATAAAACAAGGAATAGGATGATAGCTCTCCTCCCTCAGAGAATTTACATTTGCCTGTGAAGTCAGCCTTGTGCTTGCATGAGAATTCCTATCCTCCCCTATGGGAGTTCTTACCTCACTCTGTCATGTTCCTGATCCATAAATTAAACCAGACTTCCCTCACTTACATGGTGACTAGGGAAGTGGGAAATGAGAGGCTGAGAAATTCCATTTCAATTGGAATGTAAAAATGCAGATCTGTTTGTGCTCCAGGGGGCACCATTACATGAGAACTAGGACTGGCCTTGAGCAACACCAGACATTTGGGGTTAAGGAGATTTTAGAGAAGTTGTCTGGAAATTCAGGAGGGTAGGTTACCTGAGATTTTATTTTTTATTATTACTGTATAGCATACATTGAGGAAAGTGTGCAAATCTTAACAGTACAATTCAGTGAAGTTTTACGTAGCCATATACTCATGTATCCACCCCTAGATGAATCTATAGAACATCTCCAACTCCCCAGAAACTTTCCTCACGCCACTTCCCTCACTATACCCCCTCCATAATCATAATTCTGACTTTCTATTCGTAGGCTGGTGTTATCTGTTTGAACGTCATAAAAATGGTACGATATGGCATGAACCCTCCCTCTTGCCCATCCCTATGTTGATGCACTTAGTGGCAACCCATTATTTTTAATGCTATCATTCCATTGAAGGAACACACTTCAATTCATCGATTCATCCTCTTGCTGATGGACATTTGGGTTGCCTGCAATTTGGGATTATTATGGCTAAAGCTGCTGTGCACATTTTTGTAACATCTTTTGGTGGCCATGTGTGCTCATTATTCTTGCTACATATCTAGGAGTAGAATCTGATAGCATTTTTAGATTCAAAAATCTTTGTTCCTAGGTAAAATATATTCATTTTTATCTCTAAGTGTGTGTACAGATATTTATTAGAGAGCGATCTATCCACAGCCCACAGAAAATGGATTTTTGGTTGTGACTGGCCCAGTCTAGAGAAGGCACACTGTTTTGTTCTACAGTCATACAATGGACAACATTTACACATGTGCTGCATAGTGAACAGATGAGACCATGAAGGGAGTTTGGTGTACTTTGCTCCTTAAAGTTAATTGAGTAAAATTAATTGGCTAGAAGAGTATATGTGTAGGTATACACAAAATGGCTCTGGAAAGATTGTGTTTATAGCAACCTGGATGGGCTTAGAGTCTATAATACTGAGTGATCTTTCACAGAAATAAAGAACTGAATATTACATGTTCTCACTCATAAGTGGGCCTTGAAAAATTGTCATATTACTGTAAGAAAAGGATAGACAGTAGTGGAATACTGTCGGGAGGGGGGCGAGGAAGTGGCACTGGCAGTAGTGGAAATCTGCCTGGGGAAGAGGGGCACATTTCATCAACGAGGTTACCTGCATAATGATCATTTGTATACCTAACATTGAATTGTACCTCACATCTTTAAAAAAGTTAGAAAAAAAAGAAAGATTGTGTTTCTTTAGAAAATTATAGCTGGGCTGGGCTCAGTGGCTCAGTGGTAATCCCAGCACTTTGGGAGGCTCAAGCTAATGAATTGTCTGAGCCCACAGGTCCAAGACCAGCCCTGGCAACTTGGCGAGACATTGTCTCTACAATAAATAAAAAAATTGTTGGGCATGGTGGCGTATGCCTATAGTTCTGGCTACTTAGAAGGCTGAGGTGGAAGGATTGCTGGAGCCCAGCAGGTCAACACTGGTGTGGCCGTGAGCATGCCACTGCACTCCAACCTGGGCGACAGAGTGAAACTCTGACTCAAAAAAAAAAGAAAGAAAGAAAATTAGAGCTGCCAGTGAACAACAGGGTTCCAACCTTGAAGTCCTGCTGATCTATTACCCTGAAAACATGAATATACTGTGAGAGCGGAGTCTACAGGCCCTGACAACTGATTGGAAGAGTGTGAAGGAGAGGGCGCAAACATAGCCTTGAGGTTTCTTATCTGATGACTAGGAGAATGGCCCTGCTATGAAGAGAAATAAGTAGGAGAAAAAGTTTTTGATGAAATACAGCACCCTTCTTGATAAAAACCCTCGAACATCTACGCATACGTGAAACATACCTCAAAATAGTAAAAGCTATCTACGAGAAACGCATAGCCAGCATACTCCTAAACAGACAAAAATTGGAACCATTTCCCCTGAAAACTGGAACAAGACAAGGATGCCCACTCTCACTCCTCCTGTTCAATATAGTATTGGAAGTCCTGGCTACAGCAATCAAAAAAGAGAAGGTGATCAGGGGTATCCAAATAGGAAAAGAGGAAGTCAAGTTATCTCTCTTTGAAGACGACATGATTGTGTACCTTGAAAACCCAAGAGAATCTGTCAAAAACCTCCTTGCACTGATAAAGGACTTTGGCAAAGTCTCAGGATATAAAATAAATGTGCAAGAGACAATCATATTTCTTTTCTTTTTTTTTTTTTTTTTTTTTTTGAGTTGGAGTCTCACTCTGTTGCCCAGACTGGAATGCAGCGGCCACTCCCAGCCACCACAGCCTCGATCTGCTGGGGTCCTGAGATCCTTCCACCTCAGCCTTCTGAGTAGCTGGAATTACAGGCGTGGGCTACCACGCCCAGCTAATTTTTTGATTTATTGTAGAGATGAGGTCTCGCCTGCCCAAGCGGGTCTCAAACCCAGGGGCTCAGACAATCCACTCACCTCAGCCTCCCAAAGGTGCGGGATTACAGGCTGAGCCACCGAACCTGGCTGACAATCACATTTCTTTACACCAATAATAAACAAACAGAAACCCAAATAAAAAGCACAATCCCATTCACAATAGCTAGAAGAAAAAAAAAGAAATACCTTGGCATCTTCCTAACCAGAGAAGTGAAAGACCTTTACAATGAAAACTGCAAAACACTGGTCAAAGAAATCAAAGATGACACAAACAAGTGGGAAAATATCCCATGCTCACAAAGAATCAACTTTGTGAAGATGTCCATCTTACCTAAGGCAATCTACAGATTTCATGCAACATCCATCAAATTATCAGCAACATTCTTCTCAGATCCAGAAAAAACAATACAGGAATTCATATGGAAACACAAACAACCAAGAATAGCCAGAAATAGCCAGAACAACCCTCAGCAAAACAAAACAAAACAAAACAAACCAAAGCAGGACGTATCACACTACCAGACCTTAAACTTTACTATAAAGCTACAATAATCAAAACAGCTTAGTATTGGTACAAAAACAGGCATATAGACCAATGGAATAGAATTGAGATTTCAGAAGCAAAACCTCAATTTCTCAACCAACTCATCTTTGACAAAGCCTCCACCACCCACCACTGGGGAGAGGAGAACCTATTCACTAAATGGTGCTGGGAAAACTGGCTGACCACATGCAGAAGATTCAAACAGGACCCCTATATATCCCCATACACAAAAATTAACTCTAAATGGATCAAAGACCTAAATGTAAAACCTGAAACCATAAGAACTTTAGTAAATGCAGTACACACCCTTATGGAAGTTGGAACTGGCATCCAATTCCTGAGCAAAAACTGAAATGCAAGGGCCATAAGAGATAAGATAGACACGCGGGACCTCATTAAACTGACAAGCTTCTGCAAAGCCAAAGAAACCATCAAGAGAGCAGGGAGACAGCCCACAGACTGGGAAAAAGTATTTGCCAACTCCATGTCTGACAAAGGCCTAACATCAAGGATCTACAAGGAATTCAAACATGCTGAAAAGAAAAAAACAAACAACCCCATTACAAAGTGGGCAAAAGACATGAGCAGACTCTTCTCAAAAGAAGACATACGAACAACCAACAGATACATGAAGAAATGTTCAACCTCACTAGTCATCAAGGAAATGCAAATTAAAACTACACTGAGATACCACCTAACTCCAGTCAGAATGGCCATTATCAATAACTCAAAAAATAACGGATGCTGGAGAGGATGTGGTGAAAAGGGAACACTTCTACACTGTTGGTGGGAGTGTAAACTAGTGCAACCTTTGTGGAAATCAGTATGGCGATTCCTAAAAGCTCTAAAAATCGACCTTCCATAGGACCCCGCAATCCCCCTACTGGGAATATACCCTGAAGAACTCAAATCACTCTATAAAAAAGATACCTGCACATGTATGTTTATCACAGCATTGTTCACAATAGCAAGATCATGGAACCAACCATGATGTCCATCAAAAGAGGACTGGATTTTAAAAATGTGGTACGTATACACAATGGAATATTACGCAGCCATAAAAAAGAACAAAATCATGATTTTTGCAGCAACCTGGATGGAATTAGAGTTTATAATACTGAGTGATCTCTCACAGAAACAAAGATCTGAGTATTACACATTCTCACTCATAAGTGGACCTTGAACAACTATCGTAATACTATAAGAAAAGGATTGACAGTGGCAGGAAACTATGGCGGGGGCAAGGAAGGGAAGGGAGGTGGGATTAATGGTAGTCAATATCTGTCTGGGGACGGGGGGCTCACTTTATCAACAAGGATACCTGCACAATGCATATTTGTATACCGAACCCTTAACTGTACCCCACAATTTTAAAATAAAAAATATGTATAAAAAAAAGATAAATAAGTAAAGCTGGAGGAAGAGGATTTACTCACACTCCAAGGCTGATACGTAAAGAAAGCACCATCTCTCTATTTCTCTCTCTTTCTCCATAACCACCCAAAATTTTCAAGTGACACTTCATTTTCTGGGCAACAGGAAATATACTTAAACTTTAAGCTTGGCAAAGATTAGCACCTAAGTCTCTTGAGATATTTTGACCTCTTGAGCAAGTGCTCAGCCCCCTCACCCACCCCTCATCATTAGTCTTTCTCCAAGAGACATGTAGGAGTGTTGCAGTGGCACTGGGGTTGCACTGCCAACCTGGGACCCAGGTGGGCCCAAGGATGAGTGCAAGGCACAGTAGTGCCCTGAGACCCATGTGGTGACCCGCGTGGTGTTAAGATACCCTGGAACTTGCAGGTGCCAGACAGTTGCAGAAGCCTGAGGAGTGTTACAGCGCTTAGCTCTTGCTTGGAGAACTCCCTTTTGGCTCAGGAAAGGTTACAACTCTCATCCCAGATGAATCCCAGGTTCTTGTCTCATAACTAGAGGATTAAGGATCGAGAACACCAAAAGGGCCAGCAAGTTGAAGTTTATTCAGGAAGCAAGTGTTAGTAGCTCTCACAGGGAAGGGGCTCCTCCTCCCACTCCAAGAGGGACCCCTAAGAGGGTTGCCAAGGCCAAAAGAGACCTCTGAGGCCCAGCCGGGGGTCTACATAGTACTCGGGGCATGTTGTTTGGTTGGTAGTAGGGACTGAAAATATACTAACCTAATTGGTCAGTAGTAAGGACTAAAAAGATGTCATGAGACTATAAAGGGCAGATGGCAAGAGGATTGAAAAAGAGCCAAGTAGGAAAAGGTGTGCAAGAAGAGAAAGCAAGAGAAAAGGGAATGGGTGTGACTTTTGTCTGGAGCCTGCAGCTTGCAGCTGTTTCTCCAAGTAAAATGGAGTCCTCCCGCAGACCCGCCCTAATCTGTCAGCCTAACGGGTTTCTTCCTTTCTCCTCTTTCAGGAGCAGGAGGTTGGAAATGACTGGATCACTTCATGGAGATAAAGTGGACTGTAAAGTTTATAAGTCTATACATTGTAGAAAGAATGAAGAGTGTGTTTATTTAGAAGAACACAAAAGAGAGAGTAGCCAGGAAACCCCAAGAAAGATGGGCACCAGGAGCAGGAGAAGCAGGAAAATATGACAAAAGACCCTGCTGTTCCTTCAGTGTGCTTTGGCACATAGACACACTGATCAAGGAGCAGACTAGAAAATCTAGAAGAAGATACCTTTGCTTCTGGAAACTTAGCATATAATACAGGAGGCATCTCAAATCAGTGGGGAAAGAAGAACATTTTCATAAGTGGTTTTAGGACATTAGGATGGTCATGTAGAAATAGATAAAACTGGTTCCATTTTTCACATGCTACCCTGGGATTAATTCCAAATGATTCAGAAATTTAAATGTGAAAAATTAAGTCCTACCACTATTTGAAGAAAACATCAGTGAATTGCTTTGTAACCTTTGCACAGAGACCTTCCTAAAGCTTAAAATCCATAAGTAATGAGAGAAAAGATTGATGAATTTGATTGCATTTTAAAAAAACTTTGCATATTAAGAAATACCAAAGCAAAGTGAAACTGGAAAAAACGTTATAGACAAAAGGTTATTATCTCTAAAATACAAATATATTTTAAATTAAAGAAGAAAAAGGCCAACAAATCTACAGAAACGTAGACTAGAGAAATGAACAAACTATAGAAAATGAAATTCAAACAGCCCTTGACCACATGAAAAGAGTATCAGCTTTGCCCATAATAAGAAAAATGCGGGCCGGGCTCGGTGGCTCAGCCTGTAATCCCAGCACTTTGGGAGACTGAGGTGAGTGGATTACCTGAGCCCGCGGGTTCGAGACCTGCCTGGGCAACTTGACAAGACCTCATCTCTACAATAAATCAAAAATTAGCTGGGCGTGGTAGCGCACGCCTGTAGTTCCAGCTACTCGGAAGGCTGAGGCGGAAGGATCACCGGAGCCCAGCAGGTCGAGGCTGTGGTGGCATTGCACTCCAGTCTGGGTGACAGAGTGAGACTCCAACTCAAAAAAAAAGAAAAGAAAAATGTGAATTAAAACTCACTGTAATAGCATTTCTCATCTAGTAGATTGACAAAAGTCAACATGTTTGACAGCATAGTTTGTTGACCATGTTGTGGGGAAACAGGCATTCTAATACAATGCTGCTGGGAATGCATTTCTGTGGAGGGGAAGTTGGCAATGTTTAGTAACATTTCGTATATATACATTCACTGAGCTGAACTTCCCACTTCTAGGTATTTGTCCCAAAGACAGTATGGCAAAAATATGAAAAGATGCATGTACGCGGCTCTTCTTACAGCACTACTAACCAGAGATAGCAGCCCCTGACCATCCTTCAGTAGGAGTCTGGTTAACAACTTAGGGTACATTTACAAAATGGGGAGGTATTCAACTAAAAAAAAGATTTATTTCTGTATATTACTACTTCATAGTTATTTCTGGAATACTGCTTCATATTGATAAGTGGAAAGCAAGTGGAGAAACACATATCGCACATAAATGGGATCACAGATATCCCATTTATATGATAAATTATGTGATTTATGTGATAAAGTGGAGGGATATGAACATACATACATACATATACATTTTTCTATAAATATATCTAAACATGTATTTTATAATGGGATGATAAATCATGAAGAGGAAACAAAACAAAAATAAGCCATAAACAGTCTTCATTTAGGGAGAAAACAAGAATAGGGTTGGGAGGGTAGGTACAAAAGTGAAGCTTCTCTGACTAGACCTTGTCTGGTATGTTTGATTTTAAAACCAGTTACATGTTTTGTATATTTAGCAAACAAAATTGAATTTTTTTTTTTAGTTAGAGTCTCACTCTGTCACCCAGGCTGGAGTGCAGTGGCACATTCACGGTCACCACAGTCTTGTCCAGCTAAGGTGATTCTTCCACCTCAGCCTTCCAAGTAGCTGGAATTACAGACACATGCTACCATTACTGGCTATTTTTAAAATTTATTGTAGAGATGAGGTCTTGCCAAGTTGCCCAGACTGGTCTCGAACTCGTTGGCTCAGGCAATCCTCTCACCTTGGCTTCCCAAAGTGCTGGGATTATAAGCTTGAGCCACTGCACCCAGCCACAAAATTAAATTTTAAAAAGAAAAAAAAATCCCTAAAAGTGGTAAGCAAGCCTCCACCAACAACCACTGGGGAGAAGAGAACCTATTCAGTAAATGGTGCAGGGAAAACTGGCTGATGGCATGCAGAAGATTGAAATAGGACCCCTACCCATCAGCATACACAAAAATTAACTCTAAATGGATCAAAAACCTAAACGTAAAACCTCAAATTATAAGAATCCTAGAAAATGTAGGAGATACCCTTTTGGAAATCGGAATAGGCATCCAATTCCTGATTAAAACACCAGGTGTCTGTGCCATAAGAGATAATATTGACAAGTGGGACCTCATTAAACTTAAAAGCTTCTGCAAAGCCAAAGAAATCATCACGAGAGTGGGGAGATGGCCCACAGAAAGGGAAAAAATATTTGCCAACTGTGTATCTGACAAAAACCTAACATCCAGGATCTACAAGGAACTCAAATGTGCTAAAATGAAAAAAACAAACAACCCTACCAAAAAGTGGGCAAAAGGCATGAATAGATATATGGGCAGTCAACAGACACATGAAAAAGTGCTCAACCTCACTAATCATCAGAGAAATGCAAACCAAAACCACACTGAATTACCACCAAACTCCAGTCAGGATGGCCATCATAAATAACTCAAAAAACAACAGATGCTGGAGAGGATGCAGGGAAAAGGGAACGCTTCTGCAGTGTTGGTGAGAATGTAAACTAGTATAACCTCTGTGGAAAACAGTATGACAATTCGTAAAAGATCTAAAAATCAACTTTCCATATGACCCAGTAATCCTCCTTTTGGGAATATACCTGAAGGAACTCAAATCGTTCTGTAAAAAAAAAAAACCTGTACATACATGTTTATTGCAGCATTATTCACAATAGCAAAAACATGGAATCAACCATGCTACCCATTGAGAGTAGACTGGATTAAAAAGATGTGGTACATATACATGATGGAATATTACGCAGCCATAAAGATGGACAAAATTATGGACTTTGCAGCAATGTAGATGGATTTAGAGTCTATCATACTTAGTGATCTATCACAGAAACAAAGAACCGAGTACCACATGTTCTCACTCATAAGCAGACCCTGAACATTTATCATAATACTTTAAGAAAGGGACTGGCTACTAGGGGAGGGAGGGCCATACCTCATCAACAAGGGTACCTGCATAGCCAATGTTTGTATACCTAACCCTGAATCGTACCCTACATCTTTATAATAAAAAAAAGAAAAAAAAGGGACTTGCAATAGTGGGACACTGCTGGGGTAGGGAGGGGAGTGGCACATAACATTAATAAGGGTACCTGATCTCAACCCAGGTGAAGTGGGGACCAAAGGGAGGCCCAGACTTTACCTGTGCAGTGACTACTTATGTACCTAATCCTGAATTGTACCCCACATCTTTAAAACAATATTAAATAAATAAATAAAAATGGTAAGCAATGAAACTAATTAGCCTAACTGTGTATTGAGTCAATGGCATAACCTACAGAGGTGAGCTATTTCAAGGAATTTTACTTCACAATAATTTGACCATATAGCCACAGTGAGATAGATCCAAAGAACCAGAAGAACTACCACAAAGGGGGGAAAAAGCCTGCATTCACATTGTTGGTGATAGTGTTGACATTATTATTTTGAGATTGTTATATATGGATTATGAGATGAAGCAAACTAGTGATGACAGTGGTATCATTAAGAAACCAGACTTGAGTGCAGGGGAGAACAGATACAGATGTGAGACTGGCAAGGCTAAATAAAAGCGATAGTCCTGAATCTGATTTGAATGTGTGATGAATGAATTCATTATGTATTTATCTTTGCAAAATGTGTTTCTTAATTGTATCCATGGAGAAGCTCTTATGAATGATGACCATTCCCTAAGACTGAATTCTCCTAGCATAGTCCAGATTGTGGTATTGAAGTATCATTTCCTACTAAAGAGAACCAAGGGGAGAATTCATTTATCTGATTTTCCTAGTCAAAGTGTACCTCTCCATAATCAAATAGAAAGTTTCTCTGTAAATAGTAGTCCAGCTAATATATAAAAAGGAATGATAGAATGTCATAATTTTAGAATAGCTAAATCATGGTACTAGGTGATAATCACCAAGAGCTGCTAACACTACCACAAGAGACACCCAAACATTATGCACCTCTGACAAAATGTTCAAGCCTGAATCTGAACAACCCCAGACTTAACCACCGATGCATAGGAAATACAGTGACAGAGTAACAGGGTAAAACACACCTTAGCGATATGGCCACAGCAAAACCAGGCTGTGGGAAATTCCAAGATTTTTCAATAGTAAGTTGCCACCTGAATAACTGGGACTACAAGAATGCACCACCATGCCTGGCTAACTTTTAAAAATTTTCTTTTTGTAGAGATGAGGTCTCACCTTGATACCCAGGCTGGTCTTGAACTCCTGGGCTCAAGCAATCTCCCCACCTCAACCTCCCAAAGTGCTAGGATTATAAGGGTGAGCCACCATGCCCAGCCATGATTTAAACAAATAGTAAAACAATAAAGAGCAACCAGAAAAATGTGAAGAATGACTGGATATGTAATAATTTTGAGGGGTAGTAATGGGGGGTATAGATGAATTAATTATGACTTGATAACTGTTGAAGCTGTGTGGTGACTACATAAGGAATCACTATACTCTTCTGTCTACTTTTGTACATATTTGGAATTTTCCATGATAAGTGATTGTTATTGGAAGCCTCCTCTGGATACCCAGAGTGGAGTACCACCCTCCTCTTTGCATTCCTGCTCCAGCAATCCTAACCACCCCCTGCCAGAGGCAAAGGAACAGCCAGAAATCAAACACAAAGGACTGCAATAGAGAAAGGCAACTGACATACTTCCAAAACTATTATCTCCATTTCAGAAGATTTGTTTTTGATGGAAGATGATAAGTTGCATTTTACATGTGCTGAATTTGACTTCCCAACACTAGGAGGAGTTGAAAACTCAAGACTTCAGACTGGAAGGGATGGCAGAGTTGAAGCTGTGAAATGGATGATGTTCCCAGTAGAAAAAGGTACAGGTGGGAAAGAAAACGGCAGGATGGGACAGACCCCTTTCCTTCCTTCCTTCACACATTCATTCAAAAATATGTGTAATATCAGAACATGGGGATAAGAAGATGAAGAGGTGGGGCTTATTGAGGAAGAGGTCTTTGAACAAAGATATGGAAAGCATTAAGTTGAGATATAATAGACACACAGAGAATTTCAAGTTTGCCTCAGGAATTCAGAGAAGCACCCCATTTAGGTGGCCAGAGAAAAAAGTGAAACAGAACGGTGGATGTGTCTCCACTCTGGCCAGTGAAACTCTGGGGCATGTCTGTGAAAATGTTCTCCCTGCTGAAAAGCAAGCCCCTTTCTGCCCAGCGGGAGGCTCTGGTGCTTGGATCGGCCATAGCTGTCCTGGGACTAGCAGTCAGTTGGCAGGACAAGAAGTCCATACAGAGGGTGTTTGGAGGTACCCAAGTCCCCCATACTGCTGCTGAAGGACTCTGCAAGCCCTGGACGATGGCCTCGGGAGTCACTGCTCAGCAAGCAGTACATGTTCTCATACTGAAAGCAGTGTGATGTTGAATGTTGCTAGCTGTGGCGTGAGCCCCTGATGTGGCACCTCTTCCCTACAAAATCATGAGTTGTTTGCAGAAGCAACACAGTGACATGGCCCCATGGATCACATGGATGTATATGGGACCAGACACATGAGCTGTGAGCACCGGTGTGGGCAAGTCCAGACTAGAGGAGTGACTCCCCCACTCCACCAGGGAAGATTGTCAGCATGGATCAGGCCAGTGCCACGGGTGGATCAGGCCAGAAGGCGGGGTCTGTGAATGCTCTTGCCCTCAGGTATTCCCTCTCTGGCTTCCTCTTCCAGCCTCTTCCCCACAAATAGACAATACCTCCCAGAGGAGAGGGCTGCCTCTGCTACAGCAGCAATGGGTATCCTTCACGACAGGAGAAAAAGTAGGAACAGCGTTTTTAGAAAGTCGCAGGGTTAAGGAAAGAATTTCTTTTAGGGTGGAAAGATGTGAGCATGTTTGTGGATTGAAGGAAGGGAGAAACCAAAAACAGAAGCAAAGGGGATGACTGATGGGCAAAGTCAAGGTGGTGGAAAGACCAAGAGATCGGGGAGAGGAAGGGATGCAGACCGAGTGGTCAAGGCTACAAACACACACAGGTAGTTAGAAGAAATGTGTTCCAGAGTTCGACAAAACAGCAGAGAAATGACAGTTAACAATCGTTTATTGTATATTTCAAAATGGCTAGGAGAAAATTTCTAATGTTCCCAGCTCAAAAGGATGAGAAACGTTTGAGGTGATAGATATCCTAATACCTTGATTGGATCATTGCACTTTGCATGCCCTATGAAAATATCACATGTACCCATAAATATGCACAACTTTGATATATTAATATCCATTTTAAAACAAAACAAAGCACAAAGAGATGCAGAAGGAAGGCATTTTTTTCTTGTGAAAAAAAGAGAAAGAGAATATATGAGAAATGCTGAAAGGAAGGAAGGACAAAGAATTTCCCAGCTGACTCAGTCTCAGAACGTAGTGATGAAGTCTTGGAGATGAAACAGATTCTGGTCTCCAGTGGCCTCACAGGCAGCATCTGCCTGAGGAATCCCTGAGGTCAAGGGGCCAGACTTCAGTGCTGCTTTTTAGAAATTAACTTTTTAGGTCCAGTGTCTATAATCCCAGCTCTTTGGGAGGCTGAGTCCAGGAGTTCAAGACAAGCCTAGGCAGTAGTACAGTGAGACCCTGCCTCTGCAAATAAATAAAAATTAGCCAGGTGTGGTGACACAAACTGGTAGTCCCAGCTACCTGGGAGGCTGAGATGGGAGGATTACTTGAGTCCGGGAGTTCGAGGCTACAGTGAGCTATGATCATGCCACTGCACTCCAGACAGGGCAACAGAGCAAAACTCTATCTCAAAAAAAAGGGAAAGAAACCAGAATTGATTAGGATGAGAAGCATTGTCTTGCATTTGCCTGATTAGTCACTCCTGGGCAAGTCATTCAAAATTTTTAAGTCTCAGTCTCCCTATTTTCAAAATGATGTGAAAAGTAGTGCTTATCTCAAAGGGCTGCTGTTATAATCCAAGCTGGTACTCCATGTTATCTATTAAACCCAGTGTTTCATAAAATATTAGCAATTATAATTTATTCAACAAAATTATTGAGCAACTACTATACACCAGGCACTGTACTAGGTGTGAAAATATAAATCAACACATAAAGTTGATGTGGCATACTTGTCTTCATGACGCTCTTATTAATGCTGCTAAGAGAATAATGAAAGCAATTGGTGAAAGGTCCCATATGAGAAGCTCAAGAAAAAGCCTATCTGGGAAAGCCTGACTGTGGAGGTTTAGAAGAAAAAAAAGAGCACATCACTTGTATAAAGCCAGAATGACACTTTATTTAGCTTGTATCAAGAAACATACCTTGGACCAGGTGTGGTAGTTCATACCTGTATTCCCAACACTTTGAGAGGTCAAGGTAGGAGAATCACTTGAGCCCAGGAGTTTGAGACTAGCCTGGGCAACATAGCAAGACCTCATCTCTGCAAAAAACACACATAACTTGGTAAGTGACAGCTTTACTAAATAAGATAAGAATGTTGCTTGAGAAGGTGGAATTAGGCTGCAGTGGGTTAAATAATGCCCCCCTGGTATGGTTTGGATGTGGTTGGTTTGGTTCCTCCAAGTCTCGCGTTGAAATGCAATTTCCAGCGCAGGAGATGGGAACTGGTGGGAGGTGTTTGGGTCGTGGGGTTGGATCCCTCCTGAATGGCTTGGTGCCCTGTGGGAACGAATGAGTTCTCACTGGAAGTTCTACGACAGCTGGTTGTTAAAAAGTCTGGTGCCTCCCCTCCCTCCTGCATCTTCCCTCACCATGCAATCACAGTGCACAGAAGGTTGTAGGTACACGGAATGCTCTTACCCCACTGGCTCCCCTTCTGCCATGAGTGGAAGCAGCTGAGGCTCCCACCGGATGTGGATACCAATGCTGTGCTTCTTGTACAGTCTGCAGAGTCTTCTTTTCTTTATAAATTACCCAGTCTCAGGTATCCCTTTATAGCAATACTAAACAGACTGAGATACCCCCCAATTTCACATCCGCCTGGAACCTCACAATGTGATCTTATTTAGAAATAGGGTCTTTGCAGATGCAGTTAAATTAAGATGAGGTCATATTGGATTAGAGTGAGTCCTATAACCAATATTTGTGTTCTTATAAGAAGAGGCCACACAGAGACTAAAGAGAAACAGACACAGAGAGGAAACCATGTGAGCATGAAGGCAGAGACTGGAGTGAGGTGACTACTAACTGGGACCACCTACAACCACCAGGGGCTAGAAGAGGCAAGGAAGGGCCTACCCCAGAGGCTTCAGAGGGCTCACGGCACTGCCAATACCTTGATTTTGGACATGTAGCCCCCAGAACTGTGAGAGAACACATTTCTGTTGCTTTAAGCCACCTAGTTTGTGGTTATTTGTTATGGTAACTGCAGGAATCTAACGCTCAGGGCAAGGTGGGTCTGTTCCATGAGAATGGCCTGTGGTTCCTGTTTTGGAAGCCCAGCTAGTTGGCTTTGTTTGTGGCTCTCCACCCCCACAAGGCAATACACTATCCCTGCCAGCTGACCACTGCGGCTGCTCCCTGCCCAGGTCTGGGGCTTCCCTCCCTTTCTGCAGACTTTGGGCTGTGGCCTCCATCCTACTAATGCACTCTTTCTTCTCCATGGAGTCCTATACAATCGATGTGTTTTCACTAAATCTCCACATTCCCAGAACTGGCTGTTACTGGAGTCTCTCAAATGAGAGACTTTCATTGGTTGCATTTCAATTTTCTTCATTTCACTCAGAATTCTGGGGTGTCCTGCCAATGTCCCCTGGTACTGGTCATATGAGGTATAAGCGTGTGATGGATGTCCTTCAGAATTACTCAGCCTCAGGTGTCCCTTTAAAGCAATGCAAAATGAACTGAGATACCCTCCAAATTCATGTCCACCTGGAACCTCACCACATGATCTTATTTGGAAATAGGGTCTTTGCAGATGCAGTTAAATTAAGGTGAGGTCATATGGGATTAGAGTTAGTCCTAGAACCAATATTTGTGTTTTTATAAGAAGAGGCCACACAGAGAACTAAAGAGAAACAGACACGAAGAGGAGGCCCTGTGAGCATGGAGGCAGAGACTTGGGTGAGGTGGCTAGAAAGAGAGTGGGTGGGTATGGTCAGGACAAGGCCACAGGAGAACATGGCGTTTGCCCACTCCTCTCTTTTACCTCTGCTAGAGAAACATAGATCAAGAGATTTAGCTCAATTCTTGTAGGAAGACAGGAACTCCTTAAGTATTCTTTCCTTTCTGATTCTTCTTCCACATTGTGTGTTTGAATTTTAAAATAAACTGTGTCCCAGGCTTTGCACCTGGGCACATCTATAATCCCAGCGCTTTGGGATTGCTTGAGACCAGGAGCTCAAGACCAGCCTGGGCAACGTAGCGAGACTTTGTCTCTACAAAAAGTTAAAAAATTAAAAATTAGCTGGGCGTGGTGGCACTCACCTACAGTCCCAGCTAGTCAGGAAGCTGAGGGGGAAGGATAGCCTGAGCCCAGGAGGTCAAGGTTGTGAGTGAGCTATGAGTGTGCCACTGCACTCTGGTCTTAGCCACAGAGTGAGACTCTGACTCAAATATATATATGATTTATTATATAAATCATATATAATAAAAACATATATAACATATAATTTAAAAGTATATAACATATAATAAAATAAAATAAATTGTGTCTCCAAAACCATGACCTTGTCAGAATCACTTTCATGAGCTTGCAAAAGGCCTGTTCATAAGAATAAGAAATTGGCCCTCTATTTATGAAACAGCAGCAAGTGATAAAATAAACATAAACATGGCATACTTGAAAATAGCAGGACAGGAAATCAATCACTGGAAGAAGTCTGAGCTATCTCCTTGGCAGTGTTCCATTCCCACCAGGGTACACACTTGTTGCCAATGCACCTCTTCGCAAGAGGTGCGCTCCCTGATCAACAACCATCCCCTGTCATCCTCAGGCTGGAGCTGATCTTCCTTCCTTGGACTGCCAGCTCCAGGGGTGGGAGCTACATGCTATCAGTATTTGCATTCACAGCCAGCGCTTGGCCCATGGCAAGCATTCAGTGAGAGCTATTGCCATGGTACTTATTTTGGGTATTTAGCTCTTAATATATCCATTACATCATGACCTCTGTTCACTGCTGATATGTGGGTGTGCTAAAAACAAACCTGATTTTGTCTCCCATTGTCCTGTTAAATGTATTCATGAAGGTGATCATTCATGGCTTTGGGTGGAAAATTGGGCAGAACCATGACTTTTCTGGCGAGGTGGCCCTGCGGTCACTATGAAGTCTCGGCGACAAGCACACGCAGTCTGAAGTAGTAACCAAATGCTTCCACCTTCGCTTAGAGTTGGACTCCCTCCTGTAATTCCCCATCCTGAGGTGGGTAGGTAGCCTGGGCAGGGGAGCAGGCAGGGTCTTGCTCATGCTTCCCACCTACGACTTGTGGTTTCAGTCCTCATGGGGTGGAGAAACAGAGATGAAGGAGAGAAGCAGGGCACAGGGTTGTCCTTACCTGGTCAGGTGGCTTTGCTTTCTCTGGGCCTGGCAGGCAGTAAAGGAAGACTCCTCACTTAGGGGCCTCTTTCGTAGACTCTTTGGAGTTCTGGTCACTAGGGCCTCCCCCTCTCCCACATTCCCATGGCCAGGAGGAGCCTCTCCCGTCCAGGACTTGCTGGGACCTCCTTCCTCAACCCTTGGGATCTGGTGGCACCCCCAACTCAGGGCCCCGTCCCTCTGGACCGGGATAAATCCCTCTGGAACTTCTCTCCTTTGCACAGCCTTTGCTAGGGCCACAGGAAGGCCTACTTCCCTTACTCCCCAAGGGTGGAGCAGCTCCCGGCTGTTCTTCATCCACTGTCACAGGCCACTTTGGCTTTCTCAGGAGTGAGTAACCAGTGGGGTCTCCCAAATGTGAAAGACTCATTCAGAGCTCTCTCTAAGTGGTCCTGTGAAGGTATGTATACTAGGTTGAGGTAAAGGAGATAACTTCAACCCACCCACTCATACTTCCATACTCTGACCCCTCTTTATAGCCTCCATTTGACTGAGGGGTTCAAGATTTATGGAACCGATTTTCAACATTTCCTTCACAAACTCTGCACAAGGGGCCTTGCATCATGCTTACCTCAGTATCAGGTATATATCATGTAAGGATTTTGACAAGAAGAATGATGTTATGTCAGATTGTAGTTTTTATGAACATCTTTGTCTTTTTTTTGAGTCGAGGTCTCACTGTTGCCCAGGCTAGAGTGCAGTGGCATGTATGATCATGGCTCACCGCAGTCTCAACCTCCTGGGCTCTGGTGATCCTCCTACCTCAGCCTTCTGAGTAGCTGAGACTACAGGGTCTCACTATGTAGTTCAAGCTGGTTTCAAACTCCTGGGCTCAAGCGATTCTCTTACCTCAGCCTTCTGAGTAACTGGGATTACCACACCCCAGCCAGAACATTTTTGTCTTCACAACTAGAAAATAAGCTTCTTGGAGATGAGGACCCATCTTGACTCCTTTTGTATCTATAGCGCTTGGCACAATGTCATGAATGCAGCCAGGCCCTCCCCAGAGGGTCCTAATAGTGTTGAGGTAACTCATGTGGGCCATGTGACCCATCTCCTCATGCTGACTTCATTATTTCCAAAAATAAGCAAAATGAATAAAATCAACTTAACCATGTTAGTATTGCTTGGTTTCAAATTATTAGGTTTCCTAAATTTTTTGTTTCAAACTCTCAAACAATACTATGCTGATATTTTGTATTTGCTTAACTTTCTTTTCAGTTTAACTCGAATGCAGAAAAGGAAGTTATCACCCCAAGAAGACTGTTAGAAATCTCCTGAAATGAACTAATTCTCTAGGACCTCAGCGTAGATAAACTACTAGAATTTGGTTCATGTATAAGGGCTTCTCACCACTGACGGAAACCATGTAAGTCAAGACTCTTGTGTTGCAAGTGCCAGAAACATAACTTGAAACAACAACTGCAGTGGAAAACAAGGAAATCTGGGGCAGACTTCATGAGGGACTGCCTGCATCCTGTGGCCTCGCTCCCCTCTGGGGGTTCCCTCTGGCTGCAGATGGGCATCTTTTATGTGTCGGGGAGGTAGGTTCCGGTGGCCCCAGAGCACACCTTCATGGCACTGTCACCCAGAAGCAAGAGGCCGCCTTCCTCAACAGCTCCAGGAGGAAAGTCCTGGAGAAGGATTCTGGTGGCTTTGCAAGGAGAGGCACGCATCTGAAACTAGAAGAGGAGGGAGAGATACGCAGACCGCCTGGACACAAGCAGCTGGTCCAATAGCTCCTGGCACTGGGACCGGGACCACTAAGAAGAATAGAAATCTGTGGTCAACTGGGTTTGTTACTGATGACTCAGCTTTTCTGTCATTTGCCTCCTTATTCCACTCCCTACGATGGGTTCCTATGCCAGAAGATGACCAAGACACTTTTCTGAGCTGAATTGTGCCCCCTGCCACCTTATGTTGAAGTACTAACCCCCAGTTCCTTGAAATGTAGCTCTGTTTGGACAGAGGACCTTTAAAGAGATAATTCAGATAAAATGAGGTCATGAGGGTGGGCTCCAATCCAGCAGGATTGGTGTCCTTAGGAAGATGAGGTCAGGACACAGGCACACACGGAGACGACCACGTGAAGACACAGGAAGGAGACAGTTGTCTGCCAGCCAAGGAAAGAGACCTCAGAAGGAAACAATACTGCAGACCCTGGATCTGGGACTTCTGCCCTCAGGACTGAGAAAAGAAATTCCCGTTAAGTCCCCAGCCTGCAGTACTTTGTTATGGCAGCCTGAGCAAATCAAGACAGAGGTAATGAAATCCTAGGAAAAAAACCAAAGAATCCAGAAGGGAAAGTGAAGGCCAGTCACTGTCTTCTTTGAACTTCCTGGCATGAAGATGGGAGTGATGTGCTCTGTGCTTGCTTAGCTCCATATCCAGCTCCACTCGGGAGGAGGCTGGGGCTCAGGGAGTGACAGAGATGCTAACTGCTGTGACCCATCTGCCTGCAAGAGGAAGCCTCGGCCTGGCAGTGTGTGACTGTGGCTGAATCGCAGGACCAGGGCCACCCTGCTCAGCCCAGAAAGCAGAGCAGATGGCAGCAGGGAAGAGTGACCAGAGAGGCATGTTCTTCCTCCCTGCCTCCAAGAAAGTGCCACACAGGGCAGGCAGGCATCTGCAGGGTCAGGGCTGGATGCGCCTGTGAGGCACACTCCTCAGCACGAAATCTATGGCGGCCCAAACTACTCAGCAGGCAAGATAAATAACCCTGTAATGCAATATTGTTAAAGATAAAAATCAATGTGAAAAGACCCATGATGAACAAAATGTTATGATATTTCCTGTTGCCTCAGGCTCCAACATAGGTAGCACAGAGCTTTTACAGATCTCATCTTTAGTTAAGATTTAAATATTTTTATCATAAAAATTTTGCATTACTGTGAGTCTTTAAAATTATTGCATTAAATATTCATCGCCAATGGCATCAGTTAGATACATATGTATATACACACACAGATATAAGCTTTTAAAATGGTGACCTGTATGTAGTCTAGTTAACAGTAATGTTCTGTCAGTTTCCTGATTTTGGTATTGTATGATACATTGCTGGAAGTTGGGTATACTAATGTTGCAACTTCAAGTAAGACTGTAATTGTTTCAAAATTTAAAAAATTAGCTGGGTGTGGTGGCATGCACTTGTAGTCCTAGCTACTTGGGAGGCTAAGGCAGGAGGATTACTTGAGCCCAGTAGTTGGAGGCCTCAGTGAATTCTAAAAACAAACAAATAAATTTTTAAAATGAAAAATACATTATATTTACAAATTGCTGAATTTGGGGCCACTTGGTTCAGTGTGAGCCCAAGGTGAGCGTCTATTGCTTCTGCTTGTCCTGGTCCTACTCGTTCTGCATAACGACTGCTCTCAAATGTTGGGGACCAAGACTCACATCTCATGCAGTGAATTTTCAGAAGCTCTCTGTTCTGCTTTGGCCCTGACATAGAGACTGTGGTCCACAGACCCACCCACCTGTCCCACACCCGGAGGCTCTCCACCCTCCACCTGGCCCTTCCCTTTTAGTAGTGTGCAAGGTTCAAGCCGGAGCAACAGTGAGATACACTTTTCCTTTTTGTTCTTTGACCCATTCAGTTCAATTTCAGTAACAATCACTCAGGGTGAAAAAAAAATACCATATTCCATTTCAAATTGTAGTTATGAGCCAGGGTCTGTAGTTTCAACTTGTGTCCAGGTGATTCTGCTGTGCAAGCTGAAGAAGAAAGCAACCACTCTACACCAGTTTTTGATTCTGCCTGTGTTAGAATTTTCTAGATCAGTCACCTGGGAACTTGTTAGAAATGCACTTCCTCTGGCCCCACTCTGGACCTGATGAGTGAGAAACTCAGGGAGGGGCCCAGCATTGAGGGTTTGCAGAGCCCCCAGGTAATTCCAATGCATGCTGAAGTTTGAGAACCGAAAGGGTGGAAAGTCAAGATGGAGTAGATGTAGCTAAAGAGAGCAGCCATTTTAACATTGCTTAGCTTTGTCATGTTTTTTAGCAGTTCACTTTAACTTACCCTCTAATCATTAGCCAAGGGCAGGACCAGTTTTCCAGAGGTAGCTATTGATAATTGCTTTGTAACCCGCAAGCATGTCTTGTACCAATTACTCTTCTATTCTGAGTATTTGGTTTCCAGCTATACAAGACCAACCCAACCTAATCTATTGTGATCAGTGTCTTCAGTGACAGCCCACCAGCCCATCACCTGAAGTCACAAGACTAATTGTCCTGACAACAGCAAGGACACAAGACCGGTGTTATCAGTACTTAGGAATGCAGCTGCTGGAAACTTTTTTTTAAAAGCCTATTTCCTTGTTAAGACTTTACAAGTTCTCCTTCCTCAACTCCCACACAGCACTACCTCTTAGTCTTGTTCTTCCTTGACTGTAAATAAACTCTTTTGTTTTGCCTTTGCAATTCTTTGGTTTATTCCTGCAGCACCAATCTACCTTGCCTCAATTTACCCAAACAAGAACCTTGGATCCTTGGATCTAGAACTTAAAAAACAAAACAGGATGCTTGGATCCATCCCCAGAGATTCCAATGTCCTTGGTCTGAGTTAGAGCCCTGATGTCAGTACATTTAGAAAATTCTTCTGGTTATTCCAGAGTGCTGGAAGGGATCCACTGCTCCTGCTGAGTTTAGGGTGACTCTGAGTCCCTGTCCCTGGTTCTTCAGCTGATTCTTCCCTGGGTGCTTGTGTTTGCTGCAGAGAAACCAGAGCTCTTCCTTTAACTAGTGGTTTAATGAGTTAAAAGGAAATAGTTTTCAAGAAAATGACTTTATAAGCACCCATAGCTCCAGAAAAACTCCTGTGATTCATAAGGATTTTAGTTTGCATATTTTTTTCTCTCTCTGAACGCCCAAAGAATGAGAAAGCCTCACAAATGTAAAAGGAAAGTTGTTCTCAGATTGGTCTGTGGTCTGGGACAGAAGCTTTTTATTTGATATTATTCACATCTCCTCTGGGAATATCATGATGAGATGCTGAAGAAATTTTCTGATTAGATAAGAAAGGTATGTCCTAAGAAACCAGTCATCCTAGTCACCCACACATCTGGGTACTTGTAACCAAACACTCTGATCTTTCTGTATCTGCCCTAATATTGATTACTTTCGCATTTTATTGCCGGGTGTGCCTGTAGTCCCAGCTACTTGGGAGACTGAGGCAGGAGGACTGCTTGAACCTAGGCATTTGCAGCCTGGGCAACAGAGTGAGACCTTATTTCTTAAGAAAAAAAAAAGAGAGAGAGAGAAAGAAAAAGAAAGCATCTTCTTCTCCAATAATATAACCCTGCCCAATGTTAATTGTGGCTGCCAGACAGCTTCTCTCTTAGAGCAAGATTATAGTAAAATTGTATGTATGCTCAGAATTTGTACATTTTTAAGTTTTTAAATGCAAATCATATAAACACTGAATTTACTAAAGCCAGTTTTATGCAATGCAAACAAAACAAAAATATAAATAGCAGGAAGTGAAGCCACCTCAGAATTCTACTTTCCATAGTTAACTGATTTAGTGTTGTGTGTGTCCTGGGCACTTCTGGTTCATTCATTCATTTGTTGATGAAAGATGCCAAACTCTGTAAAATATTTAAGATGATTTATTCTATTCTAAGCCAGATGTGAGTGGCCTTAGACCCGAGACACCCATCCTGGAAGGTCCTGAGAACGTATGCCTGACATGGTTGGATTGTAGTTTAGTTATACACATTTTAGGAGGGTAGAAGTTACAAGAAACCATAAATCAACACATGTGAGACTTACACTGGTTCAGCTCCAGGGAGGTGAACCATTTTCAAGAGGGGTCTTGCAGACTGTAGGTGGATTCAAAGATTTCTTGACTGGCAATTAGTTAGCAAAAGTTATTTCAGGCATTTTGAAAAGAGTAAAGGATATGGCTGGCTTGAGGAATGATAAGGGAGTCAAGTTTCTTGATATGTAGATGAAGCTTCATAGGTGGCAGACTTCAGAGAGAAAAGGTGTCTTAAAAGATGCCCGGAAGCCGGGCTCGGTGGCTCAGCCTGAGCCTAATCCCGCGCCTTTGGGAGGCTGAGGTGAGTGGATTGCCTGAGCCTGAGGGTTCGAGACCCGCCTGGGTAGCGAGACCTCATCTCTACAATAAATCAAAAAATCAGCCGGGCGTGGTAGCGCATGCCTTTAATTCCGGCTAGTCGGAAGGCTGAGGCGGAAGGATCGCCAGAGCCCAGCAATTCGAGGCTGCAGTGCACTCCAGTCTGGGCGACAGAGTAAGACTCCAGCTCAAAAAAAAGATGCCTGGAACCCAAGAAATTGACTCTGTCATACGAAAAGTACCTACAAAAAAAAAAGCCCTGGTCCAGATGGCTTTCCAGCAGAATTCTACAAAATGTACAAGGAAGAGCTGATACCAATTCTATTGAAAGTATTCCAGGCAATTGAGAAAGACGGAATTCTCCCCAAATCATTTTACGAAGCTAACATTATACTGATACCCAAACCTGGTAAAGATGCAACAAAGAAAGAGAACTACAGGCCAATGTCCCTTATGAACATAGATGCGAAAATCCTCATCAAAATTCTAGCAAATTAGATCCAAAAACACATCTCAAAAATCATCCACCATGACCAAGTAGGCTTTATCCCCAGGATGCAGGCCTGGTTCAACAATCGCAAGACCATAAATGTAATTAAATACATCAACAGATGTAAAAACAAGAACCACATGATTATCTCATTAGATGCAGAAAAAACTTTTGATAAAATTCAGCACCCCTTCTTGATAAAAACCCTCAAACACCTAGGTATAGAAGGAACAGACCTCAAAATAGTAAGTGCCATCTATGACAAACCTACAGCTAACATATTGCAAAATGAACAGAAACTAGAAACATTTCCCTTAAAAACTAGAATAAGACAAGGCTTCCTACTCTCATCCCTCTTGTTCAATATTGTGTTGGAAGCCCTAGCCCAGGCAATTAGACAAGAGAAGGAAATCAGGGGTATCCAAATAGGAAAAGAGGAAGTCAAGTTATCCCTCTTTGCTGATGATATGATTCTATATCTTGAAAATCCAAGCGAATCTGTCAAAAACCTGCTGACACTGATAAAGGACTTTGGCAAAGCCTCAAGGTACAAAATAAATGTGCAAAAGTCAGTTGCATTCCTATATACCAACAACAAGCAGGCAGAGACCCAAATAAAATCACAATCCCATTCACAACAACCACAAAAAAAAAAAAATGAAATGCCTCGGTATCTTCTTAACCAGAGAAGTGAAAGACCTTTACAATGAGAATTACAAAACACTGTTCAAAGAAATCCAAGAAGACACAAACAAATGGAAAAATATGCCATGCTTATGGACAGGAAGAATCAACATTGTTAAGATGTCCATCCCACCAAAGGCAGTCTACAGATTCAACGCAATACCCATTAAGTTACCAACATCATTCTTCTCAGATCTGGAAACGACAATACAGAAATTCATAAGGCAACATAAACGACTACAAATAGCCAAAACAATCTTTAGCAAGACAAACAAGCAAGAGGTATCACACTTCCAGACTTCAAACTCTACTATAAGGCTACAGTAATCAAAACAGCCTGATATTGGTATAAAAACAGGCATATAGACCAATGGAACATCATAGAGATTCCAGAAGCAAGCCGGGCTCAGTGGCTCAGCCTGTAATCCCGCGCCTCTGGGAGGCTGAGGTGAGTGGATTGCCTGAGCCTGTGGGTTCGAGACCCACCTGGGCAGCGAGACCTCATCTCTACAGTAAATCAAAAAATCAGCTGGACGTGGTAGCGCATGCCTATAATTCCGGCTCCTTGGAAGGCTGAGGCGAAAGATTCACCGGAGCCCAGCAGGTTGAGGCTGTGGTAGCTGGAAGCGGCCACTGCACTCCAGTCTGGGCGACAGAGTGAGACTCCAACTCAAAAAAATAAATAAATAAAACATAAATAAATGAGATTCCAGAAGCAAAACCTCAATTCCTCAACCAACTCGTCTTTAACAAAGCCTCCAACAATAACTACTGGGGAGAGGAAACCCTATTCAGTAAATGGTGCTGGGGAAACTGGCTGACCACATGCAGAATACTGAAACAGTATCACCATACACAAAAATTAACTCTAAATGGATCAAAGACCTAAATGTAAAACCTCAAACTATAAGAATCTTAGAAAATGCAGGAGACACCCTTATGGAAATTGGAACTGGGAACCAATTCCTACTCAGAACCCTAAGGGCCAATACCTTAAGAAATAAGATAGATAACCGAGACCTCATCAAATTAACGAGCTTCTATAAAGCAAAAGAAACCATCAAGAGAGCAGGGAGACAGCCCACAGAATGGGAAAATATATTTGCCAACTGTATATCTGACAAAGGCCTAACATCTAGGATCTACAAGGAATTCAAATGCACCGAAGGGAAAAAAACAAACAGCCCCTTTAAAAAGTGGGCAAAAGACATGAATAGACACTTCTCAAAAGAAGATATATGGGCAGCCAACAGACACATGAAAAAGTGCTCAGCCTCACGCATCATCAGAGAAATGCAAATCAAAACCACATTGAGAAACCACCTAACCCCTGTAAGAATGGCCATCATTAATAAAACAAACAACAGCAGATGCTGGCAAGGATGTGGAGAAAAAGGAACGCTTCTACACGGCTAGTGGGAATGCAAACTTGTACAACCTCTCTGGAAAGTAGTCTGGAGATTTCTGAAAGAACTAGAAATTGACCTTCCATATGACCCAGCAATTCCCCTATTGGGAATATACCCAGAGGAACTCAAATTATTCTACAAAGAAGATACCTGCACATGTATGTTTATTGCAGCTCTATTCACAATAGCAAAAACATGGAACCAACCATGTTGCCCATTGAAGCTGGACTGGATAAAAAAATGTGGTACATATGCACAATGGAATATTATGCAGCCATAAAGAACGACAAATATATGGACTTTGCAGCAACCTGGATGGATTTGGAGTCGATCATACTCAGTGATTTATCACAGGAACGAAGAACAGAGTTCCATATGTTCTCACTCATAAGAAGACCTTGAACAATTATAATGCTATAAGAAAGTGATTGGCAGTAATGGGAAACTGTTGATGGGGAGGGGATGGGATTGGCAATTAAAGGAAACTGTTAGGGGAGAGATGGGCATATCTCATTAACGGGGTACCTGCATGATCAATATTTGTATACCTAACCCTGAATTGTATCCCACATCTTTACAATAAAAATTTTTAAAAAAAGATGCCCAGAGTTTGGGAGTCCCCCAGAGACAGCTCTACAGAGTTATAGAGTGCTTTGATTTTCCTTTTTTATCTATTATGTGATATTATGATGCGAGAGTCAGGTTGGAAAGTAAACATTGCACAAGCCCCTTAGTTAGGAATTTGACAAGGTAAAGAAAAAGGTCAGAGTTTAGTCCTCACTCACTCATCCAATATTTAATCAATCACCTATATCGTTCCAAGCTGAGTGCTGGGGATACAATTGTACATTAGACAAACATAGTTCTTTATCTCATAGATCTTACATAACATAACTATAAGCTCTCATACACAATTGGTTGAATTAGTAATAGACTAACTCTGGGCTCAACTTTCTTTTCCTGCTGTGGATTCATCAAGGAAAGTAAAAACAGTCTCCTTTCCCCACTCCTAGGGGAGGCGGGAATGTGCTGCGCTGTCCTCCCCCACAACCTTTCCCCTTCACCCACTGGAGTTTCAGGCCCATTGAGGGAATTAAAGTGGATTGCCCTGGAGAAGGATCAGAGGAGGTAAAGCAGCCTGGTTGAGGAAGGGACATAGGGCCGGTGGAAGGGGACAAGTAATATTCCTCAATGCTAAGAGAAGGGAGGGTGTTGGGAGCCCCCGGAGGTGGCAGTGAGCAGGCCCCCTTGCCCCAGCATGCCATGGGTGCAGGATTTCAAGGTAGCCTAATGAGGCAGCATACTAGGTGGGTCTGCTTGGTGCCTTGGTTCAAGGTCCCCCTGCCCCAGGATCAGAGCAGAACTTTGAAATGGACAGTTAGAGGTTAGGCATGTGGATGCCTAGTAGTAATGAGAATGGGCTCAAGGACAGAACCATTTCCTCAAGTCCTCTGCCCTGTTAACACCCCAGGACTCCCTGCACAGTGCTGAGGCAACTGACATTGACACTGAGCATCCCACTGCTCTGGGCAGGACCATCTGGGAGTTGGATATTATTTTATTTAGGAAAATGCAACAACATAGCGTTTCCTACATCTAAGTGTTGTGAAGCAAATTTAAACCCATCTCACACACACACACACACACACACACACACACACACACACACACACACACACACACACAAAGTCCCTCAGTTTCATGTATCACCTAACTACATTGCTGTTCTTTCTACAGCACAGAGAATAAAGCTGGACCGAAGCCTCTTCTTGCCAACAGCAGGTCTTATGACTGCTTCAGTTCAAAGTATGCTCCCTCAGCAAGGATGTTGATGTGGTTTACTCCAATACACTCACAAAACCTAGACTGGGCAACATTCATAGCTGTGTGAGGCAGCTGGGTGTGGGCAAACATTCCTGAAAACCTAAACTTCTCTAGAGCAGTCCCAGTGTCCCTTTGGGGTCGAAAGATCATTACAGCGTGGGGGATGAATTGGGGCATCCTCTCCTCAATTAAAACAGTTCTGCTTTGAAATAAAACCCCATCGTTATCGAGACATAATTTACACACACACACAAAATGTACTCATTTTAAGTGTGCAATTCAATGAGTTTTGACGAATGTATGTACCACCACCACAGTCAACATATAGAACTGCTTCCATTACCTCTGAAGTCTCCTAAGTCACTTTGCAATAAGCACTCTTGCCCAAGCATCTCTTGAGCTGCTTTCTGTCACTATAGATTGGTTTTGCCTCTTCCAAACTTTTATGTAAATGGAATTATACAGTGTACATTATTTTGTGTCTGGTTTCTTTCACTCAGTATAATTATTCTGAGATTCATCTGTGGTGTGCATGTATCAGTACTTCATTTCTTTTTATTGCTGAGTTGAATTCTATTGTATGGATAGGCCAGTTTATTGATTCACCTGTTGGTAGACACTTACAGTGTTTCCAATTTTTGTCTGTTATAAAGAAAGCACAGCAGTTCTGCTTTTATATGTTTTATATATTCAGATTTGTATATCCTTTCAGTTAAAAAAAAAAAGCATTTGGCATCTCAAAAAGGAAAGAAGGAAGAAGAGAAAGAGGGAAGGGGGTAAGCAAAGAGAGAGAAAGGGAGGAAGAAAGGCAGGCAGGTAGGAAGAAAAGCACTGGTGAGATAGAAAAAAGCTTAGTCATTGGAGTAAGAGATGGAGCTGGGCCCGAAGCCTGACTGACTGCTTCCTGCCACGTCAGCCTGAGTGACTGACTCCATTTTTCTGTGTCAGTGCTCTTATTTGTAAAATGAGAAGGCTGACATACAAGGTTATTGAAATAATTAATTTCAATGAGGTCAAATATCTAAAGTGCTCTAAAATGGTATTTCTCTCCCATCCCCCTGCCTGGGACAGAAAAGAGCCAGCCGGAAGGGCTCCCAGCTTGTTTAGCTCAGCAGACCAGATGTACATGAGTAATTCCCAATCAGTGTCACTCTGGGAGCCGTCTGTGAGCTCAGATGATTTAGCCCATGCACTTGTTGTCTGGTTTAGACCATATTTTGTGGACTTTTGCTTGTTTCTAATCATCCCTAAGTAACCCTTTTTGAATTGATTAACTATTCAATGCCCCAAAGTATCCTAGGTTATCTGTAGCTTTGTTGGATGTTGGAGAAGATGAAAAGAATTTGAGTCTGCTGATTGGTTAGTAATGGAAAGTTCCGACCAGCAAACTACTAGAAGTTTCTAGAGAAACAGCTCATCAGACAATGGGGCAGGGCTAAAGAGACTACGCCACAGCAGTCTGCTCTGGAAAAGGCCATGCCTTTTTCTAAGCCCTTTGCTGCAGAGTCTAAAGACCTGGGCTGTTAATCTCACTCTGTGGGAGCTGCGAAAGAAGAGATGTGGCAGGTGGCAGCTTGAAAAATAACCACCTGAGGCACCTGGAAAAACAAAAGAGCTTAGAAAAGTCACGTCAAATCTAATGAGGACAGAGGCTTGAACTGAGAGTGGGAAGGTTGGCGTCTTGTGAGAGTTCTACCTCTAGTTTTGTGCAAATCCCTTTGGGAGCTTAGTTTCTTCATCTGTAATGAAGGGGTTGTTTGGACCAAGGTCACTTCTAGCTCTCACATGCTATAATTTTGTGATACTGACTAATCCATGGATGTGAGGTGCTGGGAACTTAGCTACCCGATGCTCATCAAGCCATGTGAAGTCACCCTTACAAAGGCCCAGTTGGAAGGATTTGTGAGGCAAAGGACAAAAGCACGAAGGTGGGGTGGTGGTGGTGGTTAGATCAGCTTTTGGCTTGCTATATTCCAAGTAAAGACAGGACATTACCATACACATTCTTGATGGCATCTGGAACACAAAACTAGAGGCTCGATAGAGCAGCTACACACAGCTAGAGAAGTCATGCTGGGGATCACTGGCAAATCAGTTTCAACAATATTTATTGAGCACCCAGTAGTGCAAATATTTCTCCATGTAATCAGCAAACATTTACTGAACATCTATTGTGGGTGAAGTAACCTTATATATACTGTGGAAAAAGAAAAAGAGGCACAAGCTTGCTTTTCAGGAATTCACAATACAAGTAGTTCTATTTGAATAGAACAAAAAGAGATGCTACAGGGTGGCATAGCATGAACTCTAGAAGAAAAATACAGTGATTTGGAGGTTTGGAGGAAGTATATAGGATAGGGGCATCAGAGAGGCTTCATGAAAGAAGTGGCTTTGAAGAAAGAATAGTGTCCACTCAGTGAAAAAGGGACTGGGTAGGGCCTTCCCCAGAGAGGTAGCAATATGCATGAATGCTCACACGTGAAGTGGGAAGGTTTGCGGCACTTAAGATCACCAGCAAGAAGCCCACTGGAATGAGACCATGGGTTCTCATAAAGAAACAGAGGGAATTAAGATTTAGGTAATTTAAGGTTATATTACACAGTACTGAAGGCTTTATTCTGGTACATTTTAGGAGGGCACAAGTCCCCTGTTTTGATCAGGTGATCTGATCTTAGCCTTAATAGTATTTATCTTGCTCTGCCCAGCAGAACACACTGGAGTTTGAGATACAAGCCAGGTGAACTTCCAGGTCTAAGCTCTAAGATTGGAAGAGCCCAGAGGTGGTCAAGGCTGAGAGGAGAGAATGAAGGTCTGGGACTGGTTTTTTTAGAGACACTCAAAGTGGCAGGACCAAGGTAAAAGGCAAAGCAGCTAGAGGCTGGACACATCCACTTAATTTTCAAGCAGAAACATGCAGTCAAGGTGGAGAGAGATGGGAACTTTTGTGGTCTGCAAGTCAAGATCACACGTGTCCTATCAAATTCAGCAGAATGTAGAGCCATGGTTCCAGTGGAAAGAGCTGTGGATTCAGGGGTCTGGCTTATCCGGATACTAAGATCTCAGTTTTCCATCTTTAAAATGGGGAGTTTATTAGAAAGATCCATGAGTCAGTGTATTTAAACCAGTAGAAGTTTAATTCCTCTGACTGAGTCAGAATCATAGCAAACTTCCTAAATGCATGCAGTCTGTTCTGTGTAAAACCAAGTCATGTTTTCTTGATACTGGTTGAGTATCCTGTTTCTAAAATACTTGGTAACAGACGTTTTTCGAATTTTTGATTGTTTTCAAATTTTGGAATATTTGTATCTACATAATGAGTTGTCTTGGAGACGGGACGCAAATCTAAACACTAAATTAATTTATGTTTCATATATACCTTATACGCATAACCTGAAGGTGATTTTAAACAATATTTTAAATAATTTTGCACATGAATCAGAATTTGTACTCAGTGAACCATCAGAAAAGCAAAGGTGTCACCATCTCAACCACTTACGTAAACAGTCTGTGATTGTTTGGCATCACCATCATTCCCAACTCTGAGTGTATATGCTACTGATAAACAATCATCTTCTTACATTGTCCACACATAGGTACTTGACAGTAAAAAATCTGACGTACCATTAGTACAGTGAAAAAATAACATGTTCTGGTAATTAAGCAGCACTGTAGCATCACCAGAATGCCTGTACCAGCTGCTAAACAGTAGCAACACCAACAACAACAGACTTTCAGTCACCACCTGTGATGCTGTGTTTGAGTAAAAGGTATGCCATATTCTATTTTATGTGAGAAGAAGCATCAGAAGTAGTTGAGGGACCAGGAAGTGGGTCCTCTAGGACTGAGGAGGTGTTCTGCCTGATGGCTTTGAAAAACTTTCCTCCAGTCATCTGCTTCTTTTACAACGGCTTTCATATTAGAAGTCTCTCTTTGATTTTATAAACTGATAAGGTTTCTTGTTCTAGTCCTTTGAGCCCATGACACATTTTCTCCACGTAGCTTATGGGTACTTTTTCTGCAGTGTTAACAGCATCATCTTCACCATCAGTATTGCCACAATCACCTTGATTCAGAATGATTTCACCTGTTTCATCAGTCAATGAATGAACAACTGGACCTCATTATTGATGTTAAAAACTCCAGTGATATCCACTTCTTCCAGCTTACTGATGGATTCTGAAGGTATATTTTTCACATAGATAAGAAGGAGACATTATTTTTTTCCTTCCTTGACATGTAGAATCCTTCAAAGACACCACCTTATTCATCATTATCACTGAACATAATAGTCACAGGCCAGAGGTTGTCCAGGCCTGCACAGCTGTCTTTAGTCACATTTTCCAAGCATCGGCAACAGCACATACATTCTTCGTGCTAAACTCCTTCTGAAAACCACCCACACCCATGCCTCTGTTCACTGCTGCTAGCAAGCTGTTCTAGAAAGTGTTTTTTATGTTTACTCTTCATTGATCTAAGGATACCCTGGTCACAGGTATTAATTAATGAAGGCGCATTTAGAGGAGAGTATATAGCATAAACATTATTTTTGATGAGAACATCAGCTAGAGGATGAGCAGAACAGTCAAGGAGTAACAAAATCCCTCAGTGATCATCCAGTCCAGTTTCCCTGCAATGAGCATGAACTACTGGTACAAAACGCTTATGAAACCAACCAGAAAAGATGCACTGGTGATCCATGCCCTTTTGTTAGCATAATGTTAGACTGGAAAAAAATTCACTCCTTAAAAACAGCAAGGACGCAAGCTGTTGCCTATCACAGCAAATTTTACCTTTATGTGTGCCTGCTGCATTAGCAGAGCCCAGTTCAGTCATTCTGTCCTTGATATCCTTAGTCCCTGTAGGGCCGTCTCACCAGTTGTAGTCAGTGTCTTTCTGAAGCAATAATGCCAAAACAGTGATGTTTCATCAGCATTCTAGACTTGTTCTGGCATCAGATTTTTATCAGGGGTGACCTTGGCAAACTTGCCAATGAATTTCTCTGTTGCTTTATGATTAGTAGATGGTTTATCACTACAGATCTTCAAAAATAGAATGCTGTGTCTTTTCTTTTTTCTTTTTTTGAGTTGGAGTCTCACTCCGTCACCCAGGCTGGAGTGCAGTGGCACACTCATGGCCACACCAGCATCGACCTGCTGGGCTCCGGCAATCCTTTACCTCAGCCTTCCAAGTAACCGGAACTACAGGTGTGCGCTACCACATCTAGCTAATTTTTTTTTAATTGCTGGGATTACAGGCTGAGTCACCGAGCCTGGCCCTATTTCTTTTCTTTCTTTTCTTTTTTTTTCTTTCTTTCCTTTTTTATTTTTAATTAATCAATATTTTTTATTATGGTTTTGTGGGGTACAGTTAAGGGTTAGGTGTACAATTACATTTCATTCAGGCACCCTGTTGATAAGAGGTGTTTCCCCATATGTCTTTTCTTAAAGCTCTGCAAGTAACCTGTTGAATATTCACAGTCCTCTTTAATTTTTATATCATCATGATAGACCTTAGCTTGTTTTATGATCAACATACCATTAAGTGTAATGTATTCACTGCAATGCTAACAGAGCCTTTTTTTTTTTTTGAGTTGGAGTCTCACTCTGTCGCCCAGATTGGAGTGCAGTGGCTGCTCCCGGCCACTGCAGCCTCGACCTGCTGGGCTTTGGCGATCCTTCTGCCTCAGCCTTCTGAGTAGCCAGAATTACAGGCGCGCGCTACCACGCCCGGCTGATTTTTTGATTTATTGTAGAGATGAGGTCTTGCTGCCCAGGCGGGTCTCGAACCCGCGGGCTCAGGCAATCCACTCCCCTCAGCCACCCAAAGGCATGGGATTAAGGCTGAGCCACCGAGCCCAGCTTTTTTTTTTTAATTTATTTTTTATTTTTTAGGTCAAGGTCTTACTCTGTCATCCAGGCTGGAGTACAGTGGTACTATTACAGTTTACTGCAGCCTTGACTTCCTGGGGTCAGGCAATCCTTCCGCCTCAGCCTCCCAAGTAGCTGGGACTACAGGCATGCACCATCATGCCCAGCTAATTTTTTTTATTTTTTGTAGAGATGTAGTCTCACTATATAACCTAGGTTGGTCTCAAACTCCTAGGCTCAAGCAATCCTCCTGCCTTTGACTCCCAAATTTCTGGGATTATAGGCATGAGTCACCACACCCAACTAGATCCACTCTTTTAATACATGATTGAGAGCTACATTTTTAGTTTTATTTAGTGTTTTTCTATTTTTCATTAACTTCTGTTCATTACTTTCAGCATAGAACCTCAACAATTTATCCTTCTGTTTCTTCAGAGTTATATGTGGTGTGGAGACCAAAGCATTCTGGGTGCTAATCAGCCACGTTGACTTCTGAGTAACATTTATTCTGGGAACATCGCTAGGATTTCCAGTTTACCTATTGTTCCTTGTATAAGAGCAAGTACTTACCATAAAACTTACTCTTAGGTCAAACAACTTTGATGTTATTATATTTCAATTGCCATACACATCCCTTCTGAATCATGCCCTCTGGTATATAAGCCCTGGGTCTGGAAAGTAATGGCACAGAGACCCACTCTCTTGTCTCACTACTGCCTGAGATACAAACATGGCTTCTGTTAATAAGTCCTGGCTAAGCATTTCTTTCTGAGAAACTGAATGTGTCATCCTCTTTCTTCAGCCTCTCAGCTTCCCCAGACTTTGGGAGGTAGGTTTTCATAGACCTGCTTGCTGTGGTCATTCCAACATCATACTCTTCTATAAGACACTGACACACTGCTGCTCAGTTTCTCCAACAGCTTGGCTCTCTATGTTACAGATAAGCATAAATGCTTCCTCTTTTTCTTATCATTGTTACCTATGAGGTATCTACAGGCCTTTTTGACATTTTCAACAGTATCTTTATACCACAGAACAGAGAATAAGCGAAAAACCACAGTGAGACATGCAGGTAGAGCTTGGCCATGTGGGCATCGTGGGAAACCTGCTGTTGGTGTCACCTGCACATGTGCCATTTTATCAGGACATGTCCACAAAAGAACTATTATAACTGAAGGGGGCTAGGAGAGTCTCTTTTCCCATGGGAATGCTGAATAAACTGTGTGTCATACAGCCATGTTTTGACTGTGATCCTTCACAGGAAGTCAGGGGCAGGACTTTCCACTTGTGGCATCATATCAGCACTCAGAAAGTTTCAGGTTTGGGAGCATTTCAGATTTGAGGTTTTCAGATGAGGGTTGCTCAACCAATATCATCAAGTTAGCAACACATGGGGCACCTGCCATCTACCAAAATGCCATAAAGCAGTTGCACTATACTGAAACATCACCCAGAAAGTGATCAGGTGGTCAGAATTCAAAAGAAGGGAAAATTCCAGCGTGAACTTTATTCTGAAACCAAGAGCTCAGGCTTTCTGGTCTTTCTCATTTTTCAGCCTCCTCTTTTAAATTCAAGTGCGATTTCCTTCATCCCGTCACACATTATACTCTTCCTGTCCCTTCCCTGACATGACATGGTGAGAAATGGGAGAGGGTGTAATGATGGCTGGTGTTTGCTGAGGGATTTGGGAGGCCTGCTGGAACATGCTGCACAAACACAGAATATTATTTCTAAGCTGCTGCTTAGAGAAAGGAGAGACAGGGAGGAGCAGTCTCCTCCCATGCTGGGGCAGCGGCAGGGGGCAAGTCAGGAGAACAGGAAATAACCAGCAATTTCCCAGAGCACTTGAGAGAGCAGAGCCTTGAGGGATCTGAGGCTTTGAAGGCCATCTCAGTGAAGGAGGTAGCCCACATGTTCCAGATCGTGATAGGGGAAGCTAAGCCTCCTGAGCTACTCAGTAATAAAGATGAAGGCATTTTTGCACATAAATTGACAACTGGAAGGCTCCCAGGAGGTGGGCAGGGATCCTGGCTGCTCACCTTATCCTTCTAGGAGTTCTGTGCACGCAAACTCCCTGGAGAGAATCTCCACCAGTCCCTCCTGACAGGCACCTTAGGGACAGCCAGACCTTCTGTCTCCGTGCCCCACGCTGATTCTGACGTGGGAGGTCACAAAGCCATCAGCAAGAATCAGATTCTGTTGCCTTTGTTGTGCAAAGCAAAAGGCACCTTGAACCCCGACCTCAAGTGTCAGCTTAAGCCAGCATGGATCTCTTCCTATTCTTTTCAGGATTCGTACTAGACAGAGGGAGAAGCTTCAGGTTTCCTATACCAACCCCTGTCCCCAGGTTATGTCCCCTCATGGTTTCATATTCCTCTACTAGTAGAAGCTTGAGGTTTTAAAATTTAAAAAAGAGGTTCATCTAACTTAAAGACTGAGCAAATGAAGGCTTTTCTTTCCCAGCCCTTATGGGAGTTACTTTTGAAAAAGACTCAAAATGGATTTACTTCAATTGCACAGATAATTATTAAGTAGCTACGGCATGCAAAACACCATGCTAAGCATCACGAGAAAGATTCAGAAATGAAGATGGTTTTGGTGACGCTTGTGGTCTGTAAAGGAGACACGTAAATAAATTACAAACATCAGGCAGACATCAGTCATATTAGAACATGAAGGATAAAAAGGGTCTCCCCCCGGGAGAATGGAAAGAGGGAGTTTGAAACAGATTGGAACTGACGTGGCCCCAAAGGAAAGGTAGGACTTTAGCCAACGGCCGTGGAGGCAGGAGGGATATTCCACTGGAGCCAAGATGCAAGGAGGGCAAATGGAGGAAACTGTGAGGAGTCAGATGTGGCTGGAGTATTTTTAGGTGGAAGGTATTGTGGAAGTGTGAAGGGAACAGAAGCTATGGGTAATAAATTGAGGAGTTTGGACTTTTTTCTCTGTGAGAGAAGTGTCAAATGCTTTTTTAAATGGCCAGGTCAGAGGCTGTGCTGACAGCCCAGGAGAGAGGAGACCCTCAGCTGTGGAACTGAACTCTGGGGCTCCCAGTCATCCCCCATTCTTGTTAGGTGAATTTCAGGGAGCCCGGGTTGTTACAGTGGAGACACAGTCATTCTGCTTACACCAGGAAGGATGCTGGTCCAACTGCCATCTAAAGACACTGTGTGGTACCTAGGACATTTGTCACAGATACACGGTTGTCCAGATTTGAGCTGCAACCTGGGGTCTGTAGTCACAGTCCTTCTCACCAGCTGCTTTAGCAAAGGGCAAAGGGAAGATTAGAGCATAAAGCAGATAACATGGGGCAGGGCAAATCATCAACGCTCCACAAGCCCAACTGAACATCAGTGTGGGGTGAGCCTTCCAGAGTTAATGAAAATGTTTTAAGTTGTGTTTTGTTGTTGTTGTTTTAGAGACGGGGTTTTGCTCTGTCACCCAGGCTGGAGTACAGTGGTGTGATCACAGCTTACTACAGCCTCAACCTTCTGAGCTTAAGCAATCCTCCTACCTCAGCCTCCCCTGTAGCTGGGATTACAGGTTTGAGCCCTGCTCCCAGTCTGAAAATGTCTATTGAGTCCCTCCAGTATCATGTATTGCACTAATCATTTCCCCCACTCAAGTCTGCCCCACTCAAGTCTGCCCCGCTTTGTGCCTGGGGGCCTGATCTCTACAGAATACTACTCCTGGGCTCCTTTGCCTTCTGGTTTCTAGCCGGGGTTGAATTTGACCTTAGATGTTATCCTGCAGTGGTCCCCTTAGCTCTGCCCACGCCTCTGTACTTAGTCCCATCAATTATTGCCTTTTAGGAATAATAAATTCTTGTCAGTGTGCCATCTGTTTCCTGCCAGAACCCTGACAAATGTACTGTTAATCCTCCATATATATGATTAATCTCCATAACAGCTCTGGGAGGTATTATTTCTATTTTGTGGACAAGGAAAATGAAGCACAGAGAGGCCAAGAGATATGCTGTGGCAGAGACAGTAATGCCCACCCACGTGATGCCCCACATCTCCACCCCAGTCCAGCAGTAAGGAGTGCTCGATGACTATTGCTGGCCAATAGGCTGTAAGAAAAAGGGATGGACTGACACAGGAAGAGGACATGGGCTCCTCCTCTGCCAGGGTAGTCCTTGGGCCTCGTGTTGGGAGTCGCATAACATAAACGATGTGTGCTCCTTGGCCACTGTAAAGAAGGCACCTTCCTGAGGTCCTCAGCCAGCCTCGCATGAGTGAAATACAAACTTCCATGTGTCAGACCAAGAGATGTGTGACATGTGACCCGTTCTAAGCAAAATGCGTTTCTAAGGTCACTTGACTAGCAAATGACAGAAACAGGAAATAAGCAGGATACAGGACGGCTTTACATCCTGTGCTTTGGACAGGGAATTAATTAGGAGGAAGAAAAAACAAAACAGCACTAGGCCATGTGAAACCAGAGCCTGGGGCATTTTCTCCTGCTCACTTTTTCCACAGCTGCTCTGCCCTTCTTAACGCCATCACTCATAAAGCCAGGAAATTTCCTGAGTGCCAAGAAATGTGTCAACTGCTTTGCCCTTAGTCCTCACATGAGGTGGCTGCTATTATTATCCATGTGTCTCATTTGAGAGAGCTGAGCTCAGAGAGTCATTTTTCAAGTTCACATAGGTGGTTAGTGTCAGAACTGGGAATTTAACCCAACGTGTGTGACATTAAAACCCAGTGATTACTTACCCAAGACTGTTGCCAAAGCTGGCAGGGAAGGTGGGATGAAAAGGGCAAACACACATACACACATGCTGAAGCACTTGGGGTTGAAGGGAGTAGACCCAGTAAGTGAACAAGAGTATTGGAAATGTTCCCCCAAGGCTCTGCCACTACATCTGAGCAAATGTTATTGTCACCAGCCAAGATAAAGAAGTTTTCCATTACAAAACTTGGGGCTGCTCTAAAGAACCCACTGCTGGTTGGGCTCAGTGGTTCAGCCTGTAATCCCAGCACTTTGGGAGGTGAGGCGAGTGGATTGCCTGAGCCCGCGGGTTCGTGGCCAACTAGGCAAGACCTCGTCTCTACAATAAATCAAAAATCGGCTGGGCATGGTAGTGTTCGCCTGTAGTTCTGGCTACTTGGAAATCTGAGGCAGAAGGATTGCTGGAGCCCAACAGGATGACACGAGGGTGGCTGTGAGTGAGCCACTGCACTCCAGCCTGGGTGACAGAGTGAGACTCCAACTCAAAAAAAAAAAAAAAAAAAGGAACCCACTGCTGTTCCTGCACTTGAAGCACTTTCTGTTTTGCAAGGTCCAGGTCTTGAGAACTGGCTAGTTACGTAACCAAGTGGAAATGGAAAAGCGTGCTCATCAGGTGTCTCTCTGTGCCTAGGCACTCATAGAATGTTTGCCACAGTGGGATAGTCATGCACCAGCAATTGCAGGCATGTCATTCTTCTAGAAGACAAATCTGGCTAAGAGTAGGCCTGAGCTGTTTTACACCCAGTATCCAGATGTCCACTTTTCAATAATAGTGACATTAAACATATCAGGGATTTTTGAGCCACCCAGCACAACTCACTCTCTTACTTAGTAAAAACAATTTCCTTCTTTGATTCTATATATTTCTTAATTAGTCGTTCATTTGGCTCATATAATTACATCAATGCTAGAATGGAATTCATGTTAGGGAGGCATAGAAAAATATATATTTATATATGAAATTATATGAGATAAAGTTGCCTAAATAGAATGCAGCCTAATTCAGGTATCCTCTGTTACCATGTTTGGGTTTCTAGAACAATCCATGATGTAAGTAAGCAACATTGATATAGCCAGGTATATTGATTTCCAGCCCTTTTTTTTTTCTGGTTATGGTAATATTTCTTTTTTTAACAAAAGATTTCTTTCCTAAGGATAAAGTCAGTTTCAATACAGGAGGAAATGTTCTTTTCCACTAACATAGTGGAGCACATATCCTGCTCAAACAATGTTAAGTAAAACAACTAAAAATATTGGATACAATATTTAAAGCTTTTCTGTTAAATATTGAACTGCACCTTCAAAAAAACAGAAAATTCTCAGGAGTCAAAAATGAAGAGGACCAGGAAACCACAGTGTCAAGCAGGTTCTGATGGCCTCTATCCATAGACCCCACAAAGAAGATAATCAGTCTCAGCTTCCAAGAGTCCTGGGGTTTTTTTTTGTTTGTTTTTGTTTTTTTTGAGTTGGAGTCTCACTCTGTCGCCCTGACTGGAGTGCAGTGGCCGCTCCCGGCCACCACAGCCTCGACCTGCTGGGCTCCGGCGATCCTTCCGCCTCAGCCTTCCAAAACTACCACGCCCAGCTGATTTTTTGATTTATTGCAGAGATGAGGTCTCACTGCCCAGGCGGGTCTCGAACCTGCGGGCTCAGGCAATCCACTCACCTCAGCCTCCCAAAGGCGCAGGATTATAGGCTGAGCCACCGAGCCCAGCTGAGTCTTGGGTTTTAATAGCCTCATAAGGTAAGGAGACAAGGTCTTAAGGCCATACAATTTGGGAAGTTGGAAATGAGACTCCTCACGTATATTTGCCATCCTCAGCAAAAAGTGGACCTGAAAAACTCTATATACCAGCAAAATTTTGACAAAGAAACTTATGTGCTTTGGTCTTGGCTGCAGGTACAGGGGGGAACGCCCCGTGAAAATGTAGATCACAGCCTTCCCCTTAATGGATTTGGGAGAATGTATTTAAATCATTTGGGCTGTCCAGAAACCCCAGAGCTGAGAATTTTAACTCAGAGTGGTCTTGGATTGAGGGCACCTGGCAGAAGATAAAAGAAAAAACTTTCTGGAGGTTTATACACTCAACCAAAGCTTGAGAAGATTCCATTCAGAAAACCCAGAAGACATGAGCTCATAGCCCCAATTACAAACACACGTGTGAACAAGCTCCCTTGAGTGGGAGTCAACAGAAAAGGCAACTGCAGAGCTAGATCTCCCAGGGACACTAGATACTGGATGTATCCCCTATAGAATACAAAACACATCTGTTTAAAGTAATAAAACAGACCAAGAAGGCTTCATTCCCCAGGATGCAGGGCTGGTTCAACATCTGCAAGACCATAAATGTAATTAAACACATCAACAGATGCAAAAACAAGAACCACATTATTATATCATTAGATGTAGAAAAAGCATTCAATAAAATCCAGCATTCCTTCTCTATAAAATCCCTCAAACACCTAGGCATAGAGAGAAAATACCTTAAAATAATAAGAACCATCTAGGATGAATCCACACCCAACATATTGCTAAATTGACAGAAACTGGAAGCATTTCCCCTGAAAACCAGAATAAGACAAAGCTGCCCACTCTCTCCTCTCCTGTTCAACATAGTGTTGAAAGTCCTAACTAAAGTAAGCAGACAAGAGAAGGAAATCAGAGGTATCCAAACAGGAAAAGAATAAGTTAAGTTATCCCTCTTTGAAGACGATATGATTCTATACCTTGAAAACCCAAGAGAATCTGTCAAAAACTTCCTTGAACTGATAAAGGACTTTGGCAAAGTCTCAGGGTACATGATAAACGTGCAAAAGACAGTCACATTCTTATTACACCAACAACAAGTAGGCAGAGAACCAAATAAAAAGCACAATCCCAGCCGGGTTCAGTGGTTCAGCCTGTAATCTCACGCCTTGGGAGACTGAGGTGAGTGGATTGCCTGAGCCCGCGGGTTCGAGACCTGTCTGGGCAACTTGGCGAGACTTCATCTCTACAATAAATCAAAAATCAGCCGGGCTTGGTAGCACACGCCTATAGTTCCAGCTACTTGGAAGGCTGAGGCGGAAGGATCGCCGGAGCCCAGCAGGTCGAGGCTGCGGTGGCCAGGAGCGGCCACTGCACTCCAGTGTGGGCGACAGAGTGAGACTCCAACTCAAAAAAAAAAAAAAAAGCACAATCCCATTCACAATAGCCACACACACACAAGAAAATGAAATACCTCAGCATCTTCTTAACCAGAGAAGTGAAAGTTCGTTACAATGAAAACTACAAAACCCTGCTCAAAGAAGTCAAAGGTGACAACAAAAGGAAAAATATTCCATGCTCATGGAGTGGAAGAATCAACATTGTTAAGAAATCCATCCTGCCAAAGGCAATCTACAGATGCAATGCAATACCCATTAAATTACCATCATTCTTCTCAGACCTGGAAACAATACAGAAATTCATATGGAAACATAAATGACCACGAATAGCAAAAACAATCCTTAGTAAAAGAAACAAAGTGGGAAGTATCACACTTTCAGACTTTAAACTTTATTATAAGGCTTCAATAATCAAAACAGCCTGGTATTGGTACAAGAACAGTCTTAAAGACCAGTGGAACAGGACAGAGATTCCAGAAGCAAAACCTTAATTTCTCAACAAATTCATCTTTGACAAAGCCTCCAACAACAACCACTGGGGAGAGGAGAACCTATTCAACAAATGGTTCTGGGAAACTGGCTGATCACATGCAGAAGAATGAAACAGGACCCCTACCAATCACCATACACAAAAATCAACTCCAAATGGATCAAAGACCTAACTGTAAAACCCCAACTTTAAAAATCTTAGAAAATGTAGGAGACACCCTTACGGAAATCAGAATAGGCAACCAATTCCTGATCAAAAAACCCATGCCATAAGAGCTAAGATAAACAAGTAGGACCTCATTAAACTGAAAAGCTTCTGCAAAGCAAAAGAAACCATCAAGAGAGCAGAGAGACAGTTCACAGAATGGATAAAAAAAAATTTACCAACTTCACATCTGACAAAGACCTAACATCCAGGATCTACAAGCAACTCAAGCATGCTGAAAAGAAAAAAACAAACAGCACCATTAAAAAGTGGGCAAAAGACATGAATAGACATACGAGTACCAACATACACATGAAAAAATGCTCAGCCTAATTAATCATCATCAGAGAAATGCAAATCAAAAACCACACTGAGATACTATCTAACTCCATTAAGAATGGCCATCACTAATAAAACAAAAAAATAGTAAATGCTGGCGAGGATGAGAAGAAAAGGGAACGCTTCTACACTGCTGGTGGGAATGCAAACTGGTTCAACCTCTCTGGAAAACAGTGTGGCAATTCCTAAAAGAACTAGAAATTGACCTTTCATATGACCCAATAATCCCCCTTCTGGAAATATACCTGGAGGAACTTAAATCATTCTACAAAAAGATACCTGCACACACATGTTTATTGCAGCACTATTTACAATAGCAAAAACATGGAACCAACTGAACTGTCCATTGAAACTAGACTAGATTTAAAAAAATGTGGTACATATACACGATGGAATATTATGCAGCCATAAAGAAGAACAAAATTATGGATTTCGCAGCAACTTGGATGGATTTAGAGTCTATAACACTTAGTGATTTATCACAGAACCAGAACTGAGTACCACATGTTCTCACTCATAAGCGGATCCTGAACATTTACCATAATACAATAAGAAAGGGATCAGCAGTAGCCAGAAACTATCAGGGGAGGGAGGAGGGCACATAACATTAGTAAGGGCACCTGATTTCAAACCAGACAAAGTGGGGACCAAAGGGAGGGCTAAACTTTACCTGTACGATGATCCACATGTATACCTAATCCTGAATTGTGCCTCACATCTTTAAAATTAAAAAAAAAAAGTAATAAAAGAGGAGTTCCAAAACCTAAGCAGGGAATAAGATATTATCAGAAAAGACCAGATGGACTTGAAAAACCAAACATAGCATTTCTAAAACTATAACAAAATAAAAATAATAATGGAAATTAAAACTCAACGGATAGGTTAAAAGGCAGGCTAGACACAGGTGAAAGAATTGAAAGAGGCCATCATTTCTGGGGCCTGGGAAATTCAGGTTTTTGTCTTTGAGAATGTTCATACCACAGAGCTTCCAACTTTCTCTGTCTCCTTTTGGAGCTGAAGTTCTGGAGCGGCACTGAGTGTCCTGTGGGATGGAAGGAACGTGTCACCCTCTGTCGAGTAGGGCAGAAATTCTAACCCTAGAGTTCCCAAGACCAGCATAGCTTCTACTCAGTGCTGTAGATTTCAGCAACATGAGGGGAAAAAAAGATTCAAACTTCTAAAAGAAATTTTCTTCTTTTAAAAGCTGACTGGAATGAAGGTTTTCAGCAGTCATTCACACAATCTTCTGCTTAGACAGGAGATGATGTCTTCCCCCTAGCTGCACAAAATTACTTTGGTATCTTTTGAGGGTAACCTTATTAATAAACAAACATCTGAAACTTGATGTGGATAACTATTTCATGTTGAAATCTGCTCAGAGATAATGTGTGTGTGTGTCTTTATTTTAAAGTCTTTTAAAATAAGACTTTACTTTGTTTTAATAGACTATTGTGTTAGAAACAGAAGAGACAGGATGAATTATGAACAGCAAAATACCCAAAGCTCTTACCCAGGATTCAGCACAGAGACAAAGAAATGAAACATACAAAGGAGAAAAATAAACATGATGAGGGACAGATGGGAAGGTTTAAAGAACAGTAAATAGGAATTCCATAAGAAAAAAAGGATCCGCAAACATTAAATGCCAAGAAATTTTCCAGAGTTGATGAAAGATGCAAATCCTCAGACTTAGAAACTAAAGGAATCCCAAGCTAAGTAATAGAAATGAATTCCAAGTCACATAAGTGGGAAGCTAGATCACCAAAACAGAGAAGTTCTTAGAAGCAACCAGCAAGGAAAGGCAGTTTATTTAGGAGAGAATAAAAATTAGACTAGCAGCAGACTTTTATCAATTTGCAGTAGTAACAGGACAGAAGCACAACATTTTTTCAAGTGTGAAAGAAACAACTGTTAACCTAGATAACGTGTCAAACAAGAACAAGATAAGACATATATATATATATATACATACACATCCATATAAAATCTTACTTTGTTGCCCAAGCTGGTCTTGAACTCCTGGCCTCAAGTGATCCTCCCACCTCAGCCTCCCAAGTAGCTGGGATTGTAGGCTACAGCCCCCATGCCTGGCTCAGGTTTGCTTATTTTAAAGATGTAAGATACTAGAGCATGTTTGTTAATGTGTATGAGCCAACGGAGAGTGAAGAAAATGTTGCTAAATAGAGAGAGGAAGCTGCAAGACTGAAGATTTTGAGTGCAGGAAGAGATCAAGAGCATGTGGTAGGAGGAGCTGGCCTCTGATAGGGCTGGGACCCACCCAGGCAGCCACAGTGATGTTCCAGTATCAATGCCATCTTATTATATTTTCATAATTCACTTAAACATCTGAATATTAATTCTTTTCCTAAAAGGAGCAGTTCTGTACTCTTTCAGAGTGGTCATCATTGATGAGACATAGAATCTCCAACTGAAAGCTGGTGATTCTTGCTTAAGATATAAATCAGAGGGAATTCAGGAAACAGGAAAATGCTAAAAAAAAAAAAAAAGTTTGATGATAATCCTAAAAGTATATGTTAAAGTATTTAAGCAAATTTGTGTGGATTTGCTGGTTATTATTTTTTTTTTCTTGCTTTTCTATTATGTAGAAATGAGAATGAGTCCTCTGGAGGTCAGGCAAAGGAGTTTTGGAAGGAATTTATTGAAGAGGTAATAGGACAGAGAGATGACTATGTAAGAACATCTTATGTGTGGAGCCCAGGAACGACTGAAATAAAGGTGGAGGGGCGAACAGAACCAAAGGTGCATATACCTAGAGCTGACAGAATGAGGCAAAGGATGGGGTGGGAGGGAATTTTTCCAGTACTGTAATTTAGTAAGGGTTTTCTGCAACTCCAGTGGTGTTGAAATTAAGTAGTTATGGCCTAGTGGCAAGTTCATGAGAAAGAGCCAGAGGGAAAATTAACTTGCATTTGACATGAAACACATACTCTGTGGGTATTCATCAAAGTAAATTATATGCAGTGGGGATGTTCAAAAGCACTTCCTTTTTCTCCCTTAATGAATATGTACTGTTGGATAACATTGTACTGCCTTCTTGGTTTTTAGTAACAATCAACAACTTCTGATGCCTATAATCTAGTGTTTAACTGTCTATACTTATGATTAAATTGAGGGTGGGTACACATTACCATAATCCCCAGGAATTGCACAATATTTCCCACCAACTCCTAGTTCCTTGTTCCTCAGCACAATGCAGGATCCCAGCCAGGCTGGCGGGCAGTGCCGTGGGAGAGCCGGGGGCTAGGAAGAAGACCCGACCTAGAGGAGCCTGGAAGGTCATGTGAGCTGAGGAATGGAAGTGTCAACCTCCTGGAGAGGTGCAGGGGTACCAGGGTGGGAGAGTCAGGACAGGTGCCACCCCTCCTCACTTTTCCTCCCTGAGAATGCAAGACGTGGGCTGTTAATAGTCAGTAGCTGTGATGTGCTAAGTGACTCTTCAGGAGACCCATGACTAGGAAGCCTGCCAGTGCAAGGCAATGGCAGGAAGGGAGCAAAGGCTGCAGCCTGGCTGTGGCCATCCCCCTTTTCCTGCAGGGTCTTCTTTGGTGCTTTTGATAATGGTGCAGATCACATGAGTGTAAGGGGCTCTATTTACAAGATGGAAAGAACCAGGTAGCTCTAAGAGGTCTTTTTATTTATTTATTTAAAATGTATTTTTATTTTTATTTTTATTTTTTTTTTTGAGTTGGAGTCTCACTCTGTCACCCAGACTGGAGTGCGGTGGCCTCGATCTGCTGGGCTCCGGCGATCCTTCTGCCTCAGCCTTCCAAGTAGCTGGAACTACAGGCGCGTGCTACCACGCCCGGCTAATTTTTTGATTTATTGTAGAGATGAGGTGTCGCCAAGTTGCCCAGGTGGGTCTCGAACCCGCGGGCTCAGGCAATCCACTCGACTCAGCCTCCCAAAGTGCTGGGATTACAGGCTGAGCCACCGAGCCCGGCTAAGAGGTCTTTTTAAAAGGAGGAGGGAGCACTGCCATATACCCCACTTCTCCTCACAGCAATTCTGGGGGGCAGGTAGCACAGTGCAGTCATCCACATTTTAGAAAAAGGGTACTGGAGAGATTAAACTATTTGCTCACGCCAGTGACAGGGCTGGAATTGGGCTCCAGGTCTTCTAAGTCTTACGCAAGGACTCATTCCATCATAATAGTTAGAATTATACTCATCTTAATGAATATTTGCAGGCAGAGATCTGGCATTAATTTTTGCCTCATCAATTATACTTTGATGAGCCAGTATCCAAGAGTGACTACCTAATATAAGTAGTTATAGAAAATAGACATTTTAATGTCCATATCTTGACAAGTTAAGGCCTGAAGTTCTAACCAGGTGGTTTCTGAAAGCATTTCCCATTGTGTTCACAGACTTGGAAAGTGGTTAATGGTCCTGAGAATTTTATATATTCTGCTGAGGCAAAAGTGTCTGCCAGCAACAGATGTCGCCAGTATCATCACAAATGTAGGAGCATCATATATCATAACCAGGAACATTCCCAGTTCTTATAGTCCAAATCTTAGCCCAAGCAGATGTCAGTAATAACTCTAACATCAGCTTGGAATGGTAAGATGGGAAGGAGAGACACAGAAAGATTCCAGAAATTCTTCTCCTATTAGCTGGTTCTGTTGCCACTTCTCCCCGGCCACAGACACTTGTGGCTTCTATTTCTATTTCAACTTCTACTTCTATTTGTGGAAGTTTGGAAAAGACACAAGAGAGCAAAGCCCCTCTTCCCAGGGAACTTGGGAGGAGTCCAGAAAAGTGCTCCTGTGTCAGTGTCTCATACTAGCCAGGGATGGAGAGAAGGAAGACTCCAACCTGAGTGGCCCATAGGCCTTTCCACAATCCCACCTCTACCCACCCTCCCCCAAACTCCTATGATCAGAGTTGCTAAAACATGGCAGGGTTGCAAGGAGGAGGGACATGTGCAGAGAAGAGGAACCATTAGGAGCAAACTTGGTAGGAACAGGCATTAGCTTATTGCAATGAGTGAATTACTTCTTTAAAATGTAGAAATCAATCAAACTTTCAATGAATTTCTGCTCTAGACTTAGTGACATGGTAGGCCTCAATGGGCCACAGAAACTCCGGAAGGGCTTGCAACCCAGTTAAGGATATGGGGATGGGACAGGGACCTTCCCTCGGAAACACCAAACCATATAACTAAGCACTAGGCTGCACAACGGAAACCTTGAGAATTCTGGGATTAAAGAGAAAGGGATCAAAGAGGGCTTTCCATGAAGCCTGGGAAGCCCTCATGGAAACATTTCCAAGGTGAAAAAAACGAGGTTCTAAAGGGGTCACATCATTTCTAAGACTGAATTCCTCAGTGGCAGGAACCAATAAGACAACAGACAGTTCACTAGGAGTAGATAGATTGCTGTCAATCTGCCTGCATCACAGTTGGGTCCAGAACCTGCCTTGCCTACCTCCACCTGATTTAGTTGGGATACTGGAATGTGACCATCTGGACCAATTTGCCCAGGAGAATCCTGAACAAGTGAGTTCCCTAAACTTTCTGCCTTAAACACACGCACAACTTGACAACCTCTCTGGGGGTCCAGAGATTGACCTTTCCTAGTGTCTGCAGCATACATATGTGTTTGCCTCTGTGTTTTGTGTGGCAGATGGAGCCACCATACCTGGAGCAGGAGGGCCTGCTGGCAAATTAAGTGGCAAAGGTAGAAGGGACTGACCCTGCAGGCAGCTCCACCTCGGCACGATTGACATACTGGGCTGAACTGTTCTTTTGCGGGGACTGCCCTGTACATTCCTAGCAGCACCCCTGGTCCCTGCCCACCCTGTGCTAGTAGTGCCCCCACTTCTTCACCCCAGTCACATCAGTCAGCAATGTCTGTATTAGCGCCAAAGGTCCCCTGCTCTAGGGAACAAAATACCACACTGTGGTGTCATGGTAGGGTGTCCACAGCCCATACTTCTGTCCCCTGCATGCCATTCACCACTTTTTAGTCCCCAGCAAAGCCTGTTTGCTTCAGCTGATGCCATTTCTTGAAATCTGAAGGGAATCTGGAGTTTCTCTAATTCAAGGCTCTCCTTTTAAGGAGGTCAAGGCCCAGAAAGGAGCTCAGTTCGTGGGACGAGTAAACCACAATCACAGCCCCATTTCTCGGATCCAGTCCCTCCGATCTTTGGCCTGTGGAATCAGCCATCCTGCCCACTCAAGGCTGCTGCTTACCATGTTGCAGGTGGCAGAGCTTCCGACTCACCTTCCCACAAGGGGCACCCAATGGGTCCCTTGCTAGAGATGACTGCATCACATTGTGGATTTTTTTAATAGTTCCTTGAGGACCAGAAAAGTAAACTTAGATTATTTATTCATCATTCAAGAAACATTTTTGATGTGCTTCTGTTGAATACTGTGGACACAAAGTCTCTGCTCAGAAATGAGTATATGTGAGACATAAAGGGATCATTGTAAAACAGGGACAGATGTGAGATGGCAGAGGCATAATGTGGGTGCTGAGGTTGTGCAGAGGGGTCACACCCAATCCAGCACAAGAAGGCAAGGCCTCTTCCAGGAAAAGTGGACCTCAGAGAGGTCTGAGAGGGTGTGGACAAAGTAAGAAAGCAAGGCAGGAGAAAGTGCAAGAGGAAGCATCAAAAAAGCTTGAGAACTAGAAATAGTGCAGGCAGGTGCAGAACTCAGCATCCTAGTCTTGGTCGAATGGAGGCGCTGAGTCAAGAAAACATAGAACTCAGCTGGAAAGGCCATTGCCACTGTCTTGAAGAAACCTGAATTTACTCCTGTGGGCAATGAGGAGCCACTGCAGCATGGCATCAGGGAGAACAAGTTCAAGGCAGGAGCACCAGGCCAGGATGCCACAACAGTGTGGGAAGAGCAGATGGAACAGTGGTAGCAAAGATGGAGACAGAGGAGAATAAAAAAATACTTATGAGGATGTCAGGAAGAGTCAACAATGACACTCCAGTGTCTGAGGTGCCTTCAAATGAGACAGCAAACACAGAAGGAGCAGGTGTGGGGCTGGGAACTGTGGATCTCCATGTGGGACCCACTGAGGCTGAGGGCCCTGAAGGACGCCCAGTGGAGCTGCCCGAGACAGGTGTGTATGGGACCTATGGGGCTGGAGAGTGAGGCTGGGAAAGGTGCATTAGGAAATTGGGTGACATCATGGTGGGAGTTGGAGTATGATTATGAGGAATGAGTGCAGTGTTTCAGCACTTCTGAGGAATAGCAACATCTAAAAAAGGAACCCCCTCACCAGAAACTGCCTTCTGGGGCAGCCTAGCCATTTTGCCAGGGGAAATGCTGTTTCTAGACTCTCAGCTTCTTCCTGGACCAGCCCATGCTGATTCCTTTTATGCTCCAAAGGGAGGTGGCATATGAACACTGAGTGGAATTGCCTAGGCAGCTTATAAACTTTTATTTCTCAATTGCCCAGACAGCGTACAGACTTTTATTTCCCACCACAGACTCTCCCAAAGGCACCAGAATGCTAGCTGGCACCATGGCCAGGATTCAGGATCTATCTAATGAACTATAAACCTAGCATTTGTGGAAAACGTTGCACAACTTCTAAGGTCTGTGGTCAGATGGGTTCATCCACAACTTATTCGTGAATGTAGACTCCTAAGAACTAGATTATAGCTTGCAGAAGCTGTTGACTGTTTATTGAAAACCAAAGGATAGGTCACTTTTCCCATACATTTGCAGTTCTGTGTGTTTGCAGTAGGGGGAATAAGGTTTTCTTTGAGTAGCCCTCCATGTATAATTTCCTCTGATGAATACCCATAGTGTCTGTGTTTCACATTAAACATGACTTGACTTTTCCCCCTGGGTTTTTCCCATAAACTTGACCCTCTCAGTAGGACAGAGAAAATAGCATTTTCTCAAACCCTTCACAGATTATTTTCAACTCCTTAGTCATTGCAGTTCTTTTTATGGTAATCATATCCTTCAGTCATTGAGTTATTTAAACCTGTACTCAGACCCCTGTCCCTTGGGGAAAATGATGGTTTAAATGATGAGCATTTCCTAAAGCATTTTGCATCATAGTCATCCTCTTATTTTCAGAGTGCTTTTATGTGTAGTAATTTTTGCTCTTTCCCAAAGCTTTATATTATCTCCTTTTTACTGAAGAGAAATTAAATTACAGGGCTGGAGGCGGGACCTAGAGCATAGAGAGTGACTTCAGGCAGCTATGATCATGGGAGTAGTCCCAGGTCATGACCCTTGACTCTGTCCAACCTTGGGTATAATAGACTGGGGAAAGATTTAGGGATAGCTGGAGTACAAGGACAAAGAGATTTAGTTTTTTACTGTTTGAAAATGAAATGCTTCATAGCAGAGTGTGGTCTCATCTTCTCCGTCCATGCTGGACTCTGTGACAACTGTGATGTGTTTAGGGTACACAGCTGGCATCTTCTCAAAGGTCAGCTCAGCAGTGCTCTGGAAACACAAGTCTATTGTGAAATCCTTACCAATTTCTTATAGCAGAATATAACTCTGTGAGAAATCGTAGGGCTCTGAAGCCTAAATGCATAGTAGGGTCATACAGTCAGTAAGGTAAAGGGTCTGGATAGGGAGACTGAGGTTCTAATCTTGCTTCCCCACTAATTGGCACTGCAAAATCCTCAAAAGTCATTTCTGCTCTCTGGGCCTCAGTTTTCTAATTAATAAAATAAAGGGTTGAAGTCAATCAATGTTACTCATACTAGGGATGTATAGACATAGTCTTGGGACAATGAGTGAGTTCTCTAAAAGAATTACTTTTTTCCCCAACTTTTTAACTGAAAAAATTTCAGACTTACAGAATAGTTGCAAAAATAAAACAAGAGTGTTTATGAGCCCTTCACTTGTATTCATTAATGAACAGCATTTTGCCGTATTCACTTTTCCTTTTCTACTAGTGTTTTCATGTTGATGAGAATGCATATGAGCTTTTACCTGAATCACTCTGCTGTCCTTGTAACTGAGGACAGCGTTGTCCACACCAGGGCCTGAGTGTCTGTTCATATCTGTCTTCCCTTTGGCATCAGGCAGTGCTGCTTTAATTTTCATGAGATACCTAGAAAAAAACTAAAGAAGTCTCAGCAATATTCACATTGAATGATATCATGAGGCCCCATAGAAATGAAAGTTGAATAATTTTTAAAAAGGAAAAGGCATGGAAAATTTGTGTTCTCTCTTATATTCATACATTTGTACAATAGTAAAGTCATGTCAAACACACCCAAAAACTTATCTGGAGAAGTCATGATCATATTCGTGTTACCAGTAGCAGTTTAGTTTGAGCAAAACATCATTTGGCAAATCAAATTAATGTTATTAAATTAACTTTTATTGGTTGGGTAGGAATGTTTTTATTGAATTTGTAAATTTGTCTTATAGTTGTTTGAGTTGTTTGTTTTATAGTTGTTTAAGAGTTATGAGCAGAAGAAATGTTTATCTATAATGTTGGTGCATATGTGAGTAGCATAAAATAAAAGTAAAACTGGGGGCTCACAAGATATGTTACTGGGGGAGTATCACATTAATCTAGTTTGTAAACAATGAACCAGAACATTCAAGTTTGGGGATGTGCTTCAAGAGAATAAGGCAGTTGAAATGAATGGGGTGTCTTAACCTCATTTTGGTATATTAGAATTCTGTGTAAGATTTTGCTTGGAAAAAGTTTTCATTTCACTGATCTAGATTATTTTTAAGAATTCTTTCATGTTTGGCAACTAAACTCATCTATTTTCATTAATAATGGAAAGTATTAGAATGTGGACCATCTCCCATCCCCATGCTCCTTGACACCTCACTTTGTTTGGAGTGTACTACTTGGAGTCTTGTGAGTGTACATGTGCATTAATCAGGGTTCTCCAAAGAAACAGAGCCAACAGGATGTTTGTGTGTATGTATGTATGAGAGAGAGAGAGATTTATTTTAAAGAATTGACTCATGCAGTCATGGAGGTACAGTCCAATCTCTGCAGGATGAGCTAACAGGCTAGAGGCTCAGGAGAGAGTTGCAGTCTAAATCCAAAGGCCTTCTGGTGGCAGAATTTCTTCTTACTGAGGGAAAATCAGTCTTTGTTCTACTAAGGCCTATAACTTATTGGATGAGGCCCACCCACCGTTAGGAGAATGGTGCTTTATTCAAAGTTCACTGATCTAAATATTAATCTTGTCCAAAACCATATTTTTATTTTTATTTTATTTTATTTTATTTTATTTTATTTTTTGAGTTGGAGTCTCACTTTGTCGCCCAGACTGGAGTGCAGTGGCCGCTCCCGGCCACCGCAGCCTCGACCTGCTGGGCTCCGGCAATCCTTCCGCCTCAGCCTTCCGAGTAACTGGAACTACAGGCGCGCGCTACCACGCCCAGTTAATTTTTGATTTATTGTAGAGATGCGGTCTCGCCAAGTTGCCCAGGCGGGTCTCGAACCCGCGGGCTCAGGCAATTCACTCACCTCGGCCTCCCAAAGCGCAGTATTACAGGCTGAGCCACCGAGCCCGGCGAAAACCATATTTTTAAAAATCTAACTTTATGTTGGGCACCATGGCCCAGACAGTTTAACACATAAAATTAGTCATCAAAACATGTCAGCTGGTTTAACTAAGAAATAAATTGTAATAGAGAAAAGAATTTGCTATCAACAATGTCAAGATCCTTTTGGGGTCTTAGGGTTCTACCCAGCTCAGGTGCAGGCCAGGTCGAAAGTATATAAAGAAAAAAACAGCCTTGGCCGTATCGGGAACATGACCGTGAAGGCAGGGCTGTGTCTGTTTATTATGTATCCTCATGTGGAGCCCAGTGCCTGGGGGGTGTGATATGTGCTCAGTCTGTATCGGTTGATAAATGGAATGAGAAGTTTCACCTGACCCTTTTGTAATATGTATCACAGCTGGAAAGAGTTAGCTTTACCAAAGAAGCATTCTGTAAGTTGGGAGGGCAGGACTAATTACCTGGCTTTATTGATTCTTAGCAGCTGAACTTTGGCAGGTACGTCAAAACCTTCAATAACACCTGGCAGATTCTTTGACTTGAGACTGTCTTAAAGTAGCCAAAGCATTTGCTGAGGATGAACTTACATTCTGAGATCTTATGAGCTACGTGCATTTTCCTGGACACAACTCAGCTATTCTTATTTACAAAAACAAACAAACAAAAAACTTTGAAGCTGAATTTGACCTCCAGGCTCCTGCACTGAGCGAAGGGTGCCACCTGAATCATTCTAATCTGAGATGGTTCTCACCTTCATGAGTTGTCTGTCACCTGCTGATAGAACTTGAGTGACATGGCGGGTGCCACTTCAGACTGCATGTTAACTAGAAAGTGAGTCCATCATCCAGAAGGACCAGATCGCTTCTGTTTTTCTCCACACTGTTTCTGTTTTTCTACCAGAGCCCTGATTTTTATGTGCAAAATGTATTCATCTTTATTATCAATTTGCTAGGGAGGTTTCATTTCCTTCCAGTACAGTCTGGGAAAGGGAAACCTCCTTCACCGACCATCCTGGGAATAGCTCTTTTGTTGCTACTTAGTGCTGTCTGCTTCCTCCTCCACTGTCCTGAACAGGGGAGGGCTGCTGTGACTTCCTTTTAGATGATGGACTCGCTGTCTGGTTAACATGCAGTCTGAAGTTGCACCCGCCATGTCACTTATGTACTTATTTTTACCTCTTCAGAGGTTCAGCACATTAGAGTCTCATCCCAGGCCATGTGTTGAGTGTTTTGTTTTTTTGTTTTGTTTTGTTTTGTTTTGAGTTGGAGTCTCACTCTTTGTTGCCCAGGCTGGAATGCAGTGGCACGCTCACAGTCACTGCAGCATCAACCTGCTGGGCTCAAGTGATCCTTCTGCCTTAGCCTTCCAAGTAGCTGGAACTATAGACACATACCACTGTTCAGCTAGTTTTTGTGATTTATTGTAGAGATGAGGGCTCACCAAGTTGCCCAGGCTTGTCTCGAACTCTGGGCTCAGGCAATCCTCTCGCCTTGGCCTCCCAAAGTGCTGGGATTACAGGCTGAGCCACGGCGCCTGGCCTGTTGAGTGTTTTTACTCTGCTCTTTGACTGACCTGGACATTTAGTATATGCCTTCAGGTCCGTCACTATAAAACACAGGCCCATGTCCGACTGGCTCCCCACATAGCACTGATATCATAGCACCTTGTATAAACAATTGCTCAATACCTGCTTTAAAAAGATTGTTTTCCTGTTCAGGAGCAGTAACTCATGCCTGTAATCCTAGAACTTTGGGAGACTAAGGTGGGAGGATTGCTTGAACCCAGGAGTTCAAGACTAGCCTGGGCAACATAACAAGACATCATCTCTACAAAAAATTTTTAAAAGTTGCCAGGTGTGGTGGCGTATGCCTTAGTCTTAGCTACTCAGGAGGCTGAGGTGGGAAGATAGCCTGAGCCCAGGAGTTTGAGGCTTCAGTGAGCTGTGATTGTGCCACTGCACTCCCGCCTGGGCAACAGAGTGAGACCCCTAACTAAAAAAAAAATTGTTTTCCCAGTAAGAACAGAAAAATACTCTCATTGGAAGACTGATGTGAGAAATACATAAAAGATTTAAGTGCTGTCACCAAAAAAAGTGACTATATGTGTAAGTGATGTGTAAATCAACTTCCTTAATGACAATCACTTCACAATATATATGTTTATCAAATCATCACAATGTATACTTTAAATATATACCATTTATGTATCAATTATACCTCAATAAAGCTGCAAAAGAGGTAAAAATAAAATAAAATAAAAGGTGAAAATCTTGCTGCTACTAATTTTACCGCTGTTAATATATGAAGTACAGTATTAAGTTTAAAGAGTGAGAAAAATATAGAGTAACTAATCACCCACCAAAATATCACATTTTAATATTTTGTCATAAAAGCTTGGCAGTAGACCTTAAATTTTATAAATTGTAAACAAAGCTAAAGTCACTTTTTCCCTCCTATTCTCAGTCCTACTCCCCAGAGTTATCCTTTCCTCCCAGAGGTAAGCACTGTCATGGGTGTGGGAAAGGGTAGCAGGAGGCTAGAAAGAGAAAGGCAAGCACAGGAGTCCTACACAGACATGCCCAGGAGGAAGCCAAGCTCCAACCAACTCATTACGAGTCCCTCAGCCCAAGACTGCTCTGACCAGTTGAGTGAAATTGACATTGGGCTTAGGGGGCTAGTGCTGAAGGCCACACTGTGAGTCAAAGCTTGAGGTCTACAGACCTCATGATCAATTCTCACTTAGCTTTGCTTATGTTATTTTCCAAGAGCTTGGGATAAAAGCCATTTGGGAAACAAAAGGGAGATTTGGGTTGAGACTGGGACCACCAGGGAGCTCCTGAGCTGGCTGGGCACTGAGGGTCATGCCAGGACTCTGCAGGGATGGTTTCCATGGGCATGAATGGGCCCACATCAGACTTCCCAGGCACGACGAGGACACAAACAGAAAGCAACCTTTCCAACAGAGAGTGAAACATTAGTGTTCACATTTCTTCTTCCCGGCCCACACTCGGAAGCTCCTCTTTAACTCTCTAATCACCTCGGGTCTGGCTCACTCCACTCAGATGGAGAAGGTCTCATGGGGTAAACTGGTTCCCTCCCTTGTAAACATCAAAAAGGGAGGGGCGTTTCCCCTGGAAACCTCACAGCTCCCTGTCCTAAGAGGAAATGGATTGTAGGATAAAGTGAGGGCATCACAGTTTCTCTGGGTCGTCTTGTCTAGTTCTGATGTATCACACCTCTGCTTATGAAGTGAGATAGGGGTGCAGGACAGCCTGGGCCCTCGGTCTGCCCTATGGTGGTGAGTGGCTTATGCATAGAATTTGCCAAATTCTTAGGGTTTGGAAAAAATGAAGTTCCATTTAGCCAGCAGCTGCTATGTTATTATTCCACGGGGAGGAGGTCAAAAACCCACATTTCTTACTACGTAATTATCCTCTAATTTAAATGTAAACCAATTTAGTGAAAAGACATCTAAGTTATCAGACTCTCAAAAGCCTAAGAAACATATTTTATTTCAGTCCATGGAGTCCAACCAGGATCAAAGGATGAACAAAATCCACAAAGTCTTTGGGACTGTCAATGAATTCCTTTACATTTTGGTCTTTTCAAGTGAAAAGCTGAAATGTCAAATATATTACTATTGAAATGTCTCTTTTACATGGATGAAGTCTGCTTCTAGGACAAACAATAGGTTTTATGATAATATTTGGACAGCACTTTACTGTTTTCAAGTCGTGTACACGAAACCTCATTCGCTTGTTTTGACTTGCAGCCCTGGCTCCCTGCTGGTAAGCCTGTCTGTATAGAAGGTGACTCCCTGGCGGCCGCCCCATTTAATCTCAGGTCACTGAATGCTGCAGGGAGCTGGTTCATCAGCTGCTCTTGTTTCCGGTATTTTCACAGCTCTGAAGTACAACCTGCAGGGCTATTAGAATAAACCACATGAAATCACCATTTTTTGTAAGTGAAAAATATTTGGTTATTGGTAACTTTATTTGGTCCAACCTAATATTTTAGTCTAAACAAAATTTGTAACCAAAGATGCCATTCCCTGAATGTTCACTTTGTCTAAATTTCATTTTTATGGAGTGAGAGGAGGGTGAAAACTGCTCCAAATGTTTTAAATGTATTCGCTCCTTAGTTCTCACCTTAACACTGCGAGATAGCCCTCTTGTTGGTCACCTTGTATGAGTGAGGAATATAAGGCACAGAGAGGTTTGACAACTTGCCCTCAGTCTCACCAGCGAGGATGAGGCTGGACACAGCTTTAGGCCTGGGCTGTGTCTAAACTTATCCTCTTCACTCTGGCTTCTCATCAAAGGGAACCGGAGAAGTGGAAGCCAGATAGGCATGGGAGGGGGACAAAGAAAAAAAACTTGTATTAATGTCCAGAGAGGTTTGCATATTTTCATCTAAAAGTAAAGGCAAACCCTCACCAAAATGGCCTAAGCTATAGGAAGTACATGAGTTACCCAGTGAGAAATCTAGGGACCAGGCAGCAGCAGGGCTAGTTAATTTCATAGAAACCACCATGTTATCAAGGGCCAAGCTGCTCTATCTTTGTGCTCTGCCTTCTCTACACAAGGGCTAGTTTATTTCGCTGGTTCTCCTCAAGGCCCCAAATTGTTGTCGTGGTTCCTGGCTTCCTGTGCTGACAACAGTGTCAAAGTCTGCCCTGTCTTATGTCCCATTTTAAGACTGACAGAAACCTTCCCAGGCTTCTCAACAGATGTCTCACATCTCATTGGTTAGAAATGTGCCTCACAACCAGGCTTAAACCAGACTTGGCAAAGGGAATGAGATCACTGTGATTTGGTTAGACAAAATTAAGATTCCTCCTTGGGACTGCAGAAGGCCTTAGCTCTGAAGGTCAAGGTCATTCAAAGGAGGAGGAAACAAATTAAGTTCTGTTAGCAGGGAAGAAGACAGATAAGTACAGACTTGGGCTGTTGAAAATGGACCCTAAGCTGGGCTCAGTGACTCAGCCTGTAATCCTGCACCTTTGGGAGGCTGAGGTGAGCGGATTGCCTGAGCCCGCGGGTTCGAGACCCGCCTGGGCAGCGAGAACTCATCTCTACAATAAATCAAAAAATTAGCAGGGCGTGGTAGCGCGCGCCTGTAGTTCCAGCTAGTCGAAGGCTGAGGCGGAAGGATCGCCAGAGCCCAGCAGGTTGAGGCTGCGGTGGCCGGGAGCGGCCACTGCACTCCAGTCTGGGTGACAGAGTGAGACTCCAACTCAAAAAAATTAAAAAAATAAAAAAAGAAAATGAACCCAACAGCTTGGAATTAGTCAGAATGAGAACTAGTGTGAATAAATGAAGAAAGTTTAAACAATTCAAGCAGTCTTAAATATTCATGACTCAATTACTGGGTTGGTAGGTATGTAATAAATGGTATGCAAAGAAATAGATTAGTACATTCGTTCTCAAATGTTTAGTATATATTCATTTAGAAATAACAATAATAGACCCATTACATGATAACACAAATGACATTTCTTAAACTACATTTTCTAAAACAAAATTTAGTTAGAAAAGTAGCCTTGTTTTATATTTTTACAAATCTCTTTCATGTCTGAGCTAATAAAAGATACCCTCACATCTGCTTCTATATTCAGTCTGTTGTGATGCGTTATTTTGGTTGAAGAATAACACATCATACAGATAAGTAGCTGGGAAAGGGAGGAGAGTTTTAATAGCCTTTTTGGATAATTGTGGATAGTCTTCTTTGCTGTTACCCCAAAACTCATCAAGTGATACAGGCTGTGTATACCTTATCCAAAATGTTTAGACCAGAAGCGTTTCGGGTTTTGGACTTTTTCACATTTTGGAATATTTGCATATGCACAATGAGATGTCTTGAGGATGGGACCCAAGTCTAAATATGAAGTTCATTTGTTTCATATACAGTTTATTCACATAGCCTGAAGGTAATTTTATGCAATATTTTTTAGTAATTTTGTATATGAAACAAAATTTTTACTAAGTTTGACTCACATAAGGTTAGGTGTGGAATTTTCCACCTGTGCCATCAAGTTGGTGCTCAGAAAGTTTCATATTTTGGAGCATTTTGGATTAGTATTTAATGATTAGTTGCCATGTGGGATCAGAAATCATAATACAGAATTTTTTATACTGTTATATTAAAATTCATTAATCTATTTGACACTTTGAATGGATATTTTATTTGTGAATGTTTCTATAATATCACACATTTTTCATTTATAGAATATTGGTTTACTAAGTTATGCAGATTTTCCCAATCTTGACAAGTTTCATACAATACCAAAAAATTCAATCATGACACTACCTACCTCATAAAGACAATACTCAGAAGCTGTTAGACTCAAAGTGGTGAATTCAAGTTTTACAGTATTCTAATTTTCTATGGAATATTCAAAGTTTATCATTTGGTAAGAGAAACTATTCATTGTTTTCACATTTCAGTGAAAATGTTTACTTTGTTTAACGTAATGTCTGCAAAATGCCCAAGTCCAAATGATCATAGTTTGTCCATCTGCTGTTTTTTCAAGTAAAAATGGTGTTCCATGACAAAAATTGCTCATTTCACTTACAACTCAAGCAGTTGTTCTGGTGCTTTTCCTGAGTGACCTTCATACTTCATTATATAGCAAAGTGCTTCATATGTAGTTCTCAATTTGTTGTGCAGAACTAATAAAAAGATGTGTATCCAAGGAATTGAGATTTAATAAAATAAACAATTTTTACAGCTCCATCAAGAACTTTCCAAAGTGAAACCGTTGTTGTTGTTGTTGTTGTTTTAAGTGTGCATATGTGGCCATGGAGAACACAATAACTGCTGGTTCAACTTAATGCCACTACCTTGGTTCATGCCCAGGAGCCAGCAGTTTTACTCACCTTGGTTTTTGTATCATCCATGCAAGTGCCAACCGACTTGTTCCAGGATAAAACATGAGATTCAAAAAAGGCTATTCAACATTTTGTGTCTCTTGCCATGCAACAAGTTTGTTGTCAAAAAAAAAAAACTATTCAACTATTTGTGTTTGTCACCAAGTAATTCCCATAAAAGATCTTTGATGATTATTGGTTGGGGCTGTTACTGATTAATGCACGCAAAAGAGCAAACCCAGCCAAATCTATAGGTTTGTCCCAGTGGTCAGCAAAAGTAAAATTCTGCAGAAAAGATATTCATTCAGTTATCATATTATAGCTAAATCTTTAATGCAAAAAGCTACTGGGTCATTGCAAAGTGGCACTACCATAGTTTCCTTTGCTGAACTTTTATACAGCAGGCATCTTCTCCAGTCAATATAATAACATAACTTAACTCCATAAAGTTGTCTAACTTCTAACGTGAAAAGTGGTGGCAAACAATTTTTAGTTCTTGAAGAGCACATTATATCTATATGTAAAATATTTAATTCCTTTTACTTTAACTTCTGAGTGGTCTTCAAGTGATGCCACAATTTAATTGGCACCATAATACTTTCTCTTTTTTCTTAATTCATAAGCTTTACTTTTTAGAGAAGTCTCAGGTTCATAGTAATATTGAGAAAAAGTTCCCACATATAACCTGTCTACTCCTACACACAGCCTCCCCCACTATCAACATCCTGCACCACAGTGGTACACTTGATACAATGAATCTACGTTACACACCATCAGCCAAAGTCCATAGTTTTCATAAGGGTTCACTCTTTGTGTTGTGCATTCTATGGGTGTTGACAAGTGTGTAATGACACGTATCTACAATTATAGTATCTTACTCAGCAGTTCTAAACATCCTGTGTACTCTGTCTGTTCTTCCCTCCTTCCTCATAACCCCTGGCAACCACTGATCTTTTTCCTCTCTCCATAGTTTTGCCTTTTCCAGAATATCAATTAGCTGAAATCTCACAGTATGCAGTCTTTACAGATTGGCTTCTTTCACTTAGGAAAATGCACTTACATCTCCTCCAAGTCATTTCATGGCTTGACAGCTCATTTCTTTTTATCACAAAAATATCCATTGTCTGGATGTACAAAAGTTTATTTTCCACTCACCTACTAAAGGGCATCTCAGTTACCTTCAAGTTTTGGGAATTATGAATAAAGCTGATATAAACATCCATGTACAGGCTCTTGTGTGGTCATATGTTCTCAGCTCCTTTGGGTGAATACCAAGGAGTGTCATGGCTGGCATATGGTAAAAGTGTGTTTACTTTTGTAAGCAACCACCAAACTATCTTCCAAAGTGGCTGTATCATTTGCATTTCCACCAGCAATGAATGAGAGTTCCTGTTGCTCTGCATCCTTGCTAGCATCAGTGTTGTCAGTGTTTTGGATTTTGGCCATTCTTATATGTATATAGTGAAATTGTTATTTTAATTTGCAATTTTCTCATGATATTGATGTTGAATATCTTTTCATATGCTTAAAATCATATGTATATATATTTTTTTCTTTTTAAAGTGTCTATTCAGGTCTTTGGCCCATTTTTTAAAGAGTTGTTCATTTTCCTACTGAGTTTTAAGAATTCTTTGTGTTTTTTGACAATAGTCCTTTCCTTCATTAGATGTCCTTTGCAAATATTTCTGTGGTTTGTCTTATTCTCTTGACATTGTCTTTTGCAGAGCGGAAGTTTGTAACTTTAATGAAGTTCAGCTTATCAACAACGATTGCTTTCATGGATTGTACCTTAAGTGTTGCATCTAAAAATTCATCACGATGTCCAAGGTTTTCTCCTATGTTATCTTCCAGTGGTTTTATGGTTTTGCCTTTTACATTCAGGTCTAAGGTCCATTTTGAGTAATTTTTGTGAATTTTCTTTAGACTGTTGGATATGATCAATGATAGCAATTGATTGTTAAATGTTGTACCAGCCTTACATACTTGGTATAAATTCTACTAGATCATGGTATATAATTTGTTTTATATATTGTTGAATTCAATTTGCTGACATTTTGTTGAGAACTTAGCATCTGTGTTCATGAGAGATATTGGTCTTAAAGTTGTTTTGAAACACATTTGTCTGATTTTGTTATTAGTGCAATGCTGTCCTCAAAAAATGAGTTAGGAACTGTCCCCTCTGTTTCTATCTTCTGAAAGAGATTATAGAAAATTGGTATAATTTCTTCCTTTGCTGTTTGGTAGAATTCACCAGTGAACCAATTTGGGCCTGGTGCTTTCTGTTTTGGATGATTATAAGTTATTGATTTGATTCCTTTAATCAGTATAGGACTATTCAATTTGTCTATTTCTTGTGTATTTTGGCAGATTGTTTCTTTCAAGGAATTGGTATAGTTAATCTAGGTTATTAAATTTGTAGGCATAGACTTGTTCATAATATCCCCTTTTATCATTTTAATGTCCTTGGTGCTTGTAATGATGTCCCTTCTTTATTTCTGATATGAGTAATTTGTGTCTTTTCTCTTTTTTTTTCATAGTTAGTCTGGTTATAGTCTTAATGATTTCACTGCTCTTTTTTCAAAGAACCATCTTTTGGATTTGTTGATTTTCTCTATTGATTTCTTCTCTAATTTTTCTTTTTTTTTCCTTCTGTTTACCTTAGATTTAATTTGCTCTTCTCTTTCTGGTTTCCTAAGAAAAGGTGGAATTAGTGATTATTGATTTCAAATGTTTTCTCTTTTCTAATGTATGCATTCAATGCTATAAATTTCTCCCTAAGCACTACTTTTGTTGCATAGCACAAATTTTGCTAAGTTACATTTCATTTAATTCAAAATATTTTAAAATTGTTCTTAAGATTTCCAGTTGACCCACATATTATGGTCAAAGAGTGTTATTTAATCTGTGTGTATCTGGGATTTTCCAGTTCTCTTTCTGCTATTGATTTTCTAGTTTGGGGTATGAGAGCAGATGTTCTGTGATTTCTATACTTTAAAATTTGTTAAGGTGTGTTTTATGGCCCAGAATGTGATTCTATCTTGATGAGTGTTCCACGTGAGCCCGACAGGAAAGTGTAACCTGCTATAGTCTATGGATCTCATATCCAGTTGACTGATGGTGCTGTTGAGTTAAATGATGTCCTTACTAATATTCTGCCTGATGGATATGTCCATATGTGACAGAAAGGCATTGAAGTCTTCCTGAATAACAGTGGATTCATCAATTTCTCCTTGCAGTTCTATCAGTTTTTGCCTCACATATTTTGATGCTTTATTGTTAGATGCATACACATTAAGGATTATTATGTCTCCTTGGAGAATTGACCCTTCTGTCATTATGTACTGCCCCCTTTATACTTGATAACTTTCCTTGCTCTGAAGTCTGCTATGTCTGAAATTGATGTAGCTACTCCAACTTTCTTTCAATTGGTGTTATCATGGTATGTCCTTCTCCATCTCTTTACTTTTAATCTACATATGTCTTATAATTTAAAGTGGGTATCTTGTAGACAATGTATAATTGAGTCATGTTATTGATCCACTTTCGCAATCTTCATCTTTCAATTGGTGTTTGCTGACCAGTATCATTTAGAGTGATTATTGATTTCTCTGAATTGCTATCTAACCATATTGGTTCATCTTTTCTAATCTTGTCATATGTTTTTCCCCACTACTCTTTTTCTGCCTTTTGAGATTTTCATTTAGCATTTTATATTATCCCTTTTTCTCTCCTTTTCGAGCACATTAATAATACTTCTTTATAATTTTTTTTAAAGTTGTTACCCTGGTATTTGTGATTTCACTGTCGAATAACACTGTACCACTTCACAAGTGGTACAAGTATCCTACAAAAACAAAATACTTCTAATCCTGCCTCCCATCTCTCGTATCACTGCTGTCATTAATTTCACTGATATACAAGCTTACATATGAATCTATAGTTGAATTCATTATTACTGTTATCTGATCAAACTGTTACCAGTTTTAGAGACAGAGTCTTGCTTTGTCGCCCAGGCTGCTGGAGTATAATGGGCATGATCATAGCTCACTGCAGCCTTGAACTCCTGGACTCAAGTGCAATGGCCTCCTACCTCAGCTTCTTGAGTAGCTGGGACTACAGGTGTGCGCCACCATGCCTGGCTAATTTTTGCATGTTTTGTAGAGACAGAGTCTCACTATGTGACCCAAGCTGAACTCAAACTCCTGGGTTCAAACAGTCTTCCTGCCTCAGCCTTCCTAAGTGCTGGGATTACAGGTGTGAGTTACTGTGCCTGGTCATTCTTTCTTTCTTTCTTTCTTTCTTTCTTTCTTTCTTTCTTTCTTTCTTTCTTTCTTTCTTTCTTTCTTTCTTTCTTTCTTCCTTCCTTCCTTCCTTCCTTCCTTCCTTTCTCTCTCCTCCCTCCTCCTCCCTCCCTCCCTCCCTTTCTCTCTCTTTCTCCCTTCCCCTCCTTTCCTCCCTCCCTCTCTCTCTTTGAGTTGGATTCTCATTCTGTAGTCCAGGCTGGAATGCAGTGGCTTGTTCACGGCCACCCCAGCGTCGACCCACTGGGCTCTGGCAATCCTTCCAAGTCTTCCAAGTAGCTGGAACCACAGGCATGCACCACCATGCCCAGTTTACTTTTTGATTTATTGTAGAGATGAGGTCTTGCCAAGTTGCCCAGGCTGATCTTGAACCTGCGGGCTCAGGTAATCCTCTCACCTCGGTCTCCCAAAGTGCTGGGATTATAGGCTTGAGCCACCGCACTTGGCCTTTCTTTTTTATGTAGATCCAAGGTTCTAATTTATATAATTTTTCCTCTCCTTAAAAACTTCTTTTACTATTTCTTGCAAAGCTGGGTCTACTGGCAACAAATTACCTCAATTTTTGTTTGGTTGAGAATGTTTTTTATTTCGTCACTTTTAAAAGATAATTGTATAAGATGGAGAATTCTAGGTTGGTGTTTTTTTTCCTCTCAGTACTTTAAATATTTCACTCCACTTCTTTCTTGCTTGCATGATTTCTGAAAAGAATACAGATGTAATGCTTTTCTTTGCTCCTCTCTAGATAAGGTATTTTTCCCTATGACTTTTTTCAGAATTTTTTCTTTACCTCGGATTTTCTATGATATGCCTAGGTATAGTGGAAGGTTGTTTTTCTTTCTTTCTTTCGGGAGGGATGGAGGGAACATTTATCCTGTTTTGCATTCTCTGAGCCTCCTGGATCTGTGGCTTGGTGTCTGACATTAATTTGGGACAATTCTCAGTCATTATTGCTTAAAATAATGCTTCTGGGATTTCTTCCTCTCTCTTCTTTCTTTTTCTTCTACTCTTATTATGTATGTATTATACCTTCTGTTGTTGTCCCAAAGTTCTTGAATATTCTGGGTTTTTTTGGTGGTTTTTTTTCTCTTTGCTTTTTAGTTTTGGAGGTTTCTATTGTTATATCCTTAAACTCACAGATTCTTTTATCAGCTGTGTTAGTCTACTAATAAGCCCATTGAAGGCATATTTTCTTTCTTTTTTTTTTTTTTTGAGTTGGAGTCTTACTCTGACACCCAGGCTGGAGTGCAGTGGCAAACTCACGGCCACCCCAGCATCGACCTGCTGGGCTCTGAAGATACTTCTGCCTCAACCTTCTAAGTAGCTGGAACTACAGGCACGTGCTACCATGCCCGGCTAAATTTTTTTTTATTGTAGCAATGAGGTCTTGCCAAGTTGCACAGGCTGGTCTCGAACCCACGGGTTCAGGCAATCCACTTGTCTTGGCTTCCCAAAGTGTTGGGATTACAGGCTGAGCCACCAGCCTTACCGGCATTTTTTATTTCTATTACAATTTTTTTTCCCTCTAGCATTTCTTTCTGGTTCTTTCTTATGCTTCTCATCTCTCTGCTTACAATGGCAAGTGTTCCTGCGCTTAGAATATGAATCATAGCTTTGTAAATCAGTAGTTTGCCTTGTGACCTCATTTTACTGATAGATATAACAAGAATTGCTGATTTTTCAGTTTGTTCAGCTTTTTACTTGTTAGGACAGAGTATTGACTTCTAAGCTTCTTACATGCTGGACCGGAAACTGGAAGTTGTATACTATAATACTCTCAAAAACAATAATAAATTATCGGCATGTATACAGCCAAGAAAAGGTAACTTTTACCATATTTCTATTTCTTATTCACAATTCCACCTTAGTTTTTTGGGAAGCTTCCTCCCTTCTGAATCAGAGAAGTTATCTTTATGCGTAGCTGGTGAATCTCTGCATAGAGAAAATCAACAGTTCACTCTCAAAAATAAGAAAAAGTATATTAGAGATACATTTTATTTTAGAATAAAATATTAGCAAATGTTAAAATAGGAAGTCTTAGACAAAATTTCTAATTTGAGAGGAGCTAAAACAGGTTTTTTAATATAATTGTAAAGAAACATGGTAAGATGGCCAACTACATGCTCCTAAGGCTAATCTCACCCACCAAAAAGAAACAAAACAATAAACAAACAACTACATTTGGACCAGAGTGGCTAAAGGAGAGAGCTGGAACACAACAAGAAGGTGGCAGAAACCTCATGGACCACAGACTCTCAGGCTGGCTACACAGAGAAGGAAACAAATCACCCTCCCTCTGCCACCCAGTCGGAATCAGCTCAGAACAAAGAGGCGACTTCTCCCTGAAGAGAGAAGGTAAGCAGGAGGCTCCCAGAAGCCCCCATTCCTACTGAGGAATCCAGCAGTCCTCACAGATCCTGAGCCTAGTTTAGGAAGTGGCCTGGAGTTCACACAGCATCAATACTCCAGAGAAGGGGCCACATTGCATGCCCCTCATGACCCAAGCCACTACTGCACCATGCCATCTTGAAACCAGAGTGCTGCTGGAGTGTGTCTGGCTCTGGGGGCTAATAGTGCCTGCACCTCCATCCCTCAGGTTTTACTCTCATTGTACCTCACTCATACCTGTTAGTGCTTCATTTCCCAGCCCTCGCTGAGCTGCTGCAGCTCACCACACTGGGAGCAAGCTGCCTGGGAGACACTCTAGCCTCTCCATCCCAGTGGCTGCTATACTCCCCCCCCCACACACCTACTCAGAGCCTAAGCCCAGGACAACAGCTGTGACTCCAGCATCCAAGTTCATGCAATGCTCTGACCCCAAAGGATCAAGTGGTCTGATCCAGTGGAGAAGCCAAGCTGAACTGACAGTATAGTGTGCCCCCTAACACCCAAACAAGCATGGTGCCCTGCCCCCAGGAATGCCATATCAAGATAGTTGAGTGGTTGTGCCCTCTCGGCATGTGAACCGACTCAGGGCAATCTACCTTGCTACTATCTCTGCAACAAACTCTTACAACCTAGGCCACTGAGATACCTGCAGTCATCACTGAAGTTGATTATAGCTGAAGAAACTGCATGGAGACTATACTATTGCACCTACACAGAAACAGAGCCAAACATCCTATGCCAGCCAATACCTACAACCAGCCAATACCCCAGGACCTATCTCTAGGTGAAAGTCTCCCTACAGAAGTCATTCTACAAAATTGTAAGAGATAACTGTTTCACCAGATACACAGATCCAACACGGGGGAACAAGGAACATGAAAAAGTAAGGAAATAAGACACCACCAAAAGAATACAATACTTCTCCAGTAACTGAACCTAAGAAAATGGATAAGGATGTTTTAGTCAACAAGAGACTACACATACAATGGCGATCCTGTAAGATTATAATGGAGTTGAAAAATTCCTATTGCCTAGTGATGTTGTAGCCATTGTAACATTGAAGTGCAATGCATTACTCACATATTAGTAGTGATGCTGCTATAAACAAACTTACTGGCCAAGCTTAGTGGCTCAGCCTGTAATCCCAGCACTTTGGGAGGTAGAGGCGAGTGGATTGCCTGAGACTGCAGGTTCGAGACCAACCCAGGCAACTTGGCAAGACCTTGTCTCTACAATAAAATAAAAATTAACCGGGCGTGGTAGTGCATGCCTGTAGTTTCAACTACTTGGAAGGCTGAGGTGGAAGGATCGCCGGAGTCCAGCAGGTTGATGCTGGGGTGGCCGTGAGTGGGCCACTGCACTTTTGTCTGGGTGACGGAGTGAGACTCCAACTCAAAATATTAAAAAAAAATTAAAAAATAAAAAAACAAACCTACTGTACTGTCAGTTATATAAAAGTATAGCACATACAATAAATATAATATAGTACATAATAGTTAATGATGATAAACAACTATGTTACTGGTTTATGTATTTATTATACTAATACTTTTTACTGCTATTTTAGAGTGTACTCCTTCTGCTTACTTTGTAAAAAAAAACTTAACTTATGCTACCAGTAAGAGGCCATGTTGAGCGATTGACCTGGAAACAAAAATTAAAATTATTAAGGACTACAAAGGTGGAAAATCAATAATGATTATTGCTCACCAGTCAGGAATGCTCATTTCACCGTAATTAGGATCTTGAAAGACAAGAACAAAGTGACAGAAGCTGTTAAAGAATCTGCTTTACTAAAGGCAATGAAACTAATGGAAATTCGAGAAAGGCCTATATCAGATATAGGGAAACTTCTAATGACCTAGATTGAAGACCAGATACAAAAATGTATCCTTCTCAGCACCATGACAATCACGACCAAATAAAAAAATGTGTTTGTTAATGTCGAAGGAAAGGCTGGACCCAGCTACAATGTTGCATGCACTCTTAGTTCTAGGTAGATTAAATTCAAGAATCATCAAGAATCATTACTCATTACACAATGTGAAAGTAAGTGGTGAGTCTGCAGGTGCTGATGTGAAGTCATCTAAAAAAATTTTGAAAACTCCAGATAAGCTGAGTGTGAAGGAAAATTACTTGCCAGAACAAATCTTGAATATGGATGAAACCTTGCTATTCTGAAAATGGATGGGGATTTCATCTGTAAGGAGGCTAAGACAATGCCAGGTTTCAAGACTTTTAAGAACAGCACAGTAGTCTTGCTTGAGTGCAATGCTGTAGTCCACAAACTGAAACCCTTTGTGATCTGAGACAGTAAGAGCCCCACAATCTTCAAACATATCAATATGCACACACTGTTAGTTTACTACAGGAACAATAAGTCATGGATGATCCAACACACTTTCCAAGAAGCCCTCCTTAATTTCTTTGCCAGTTAAGTGGAAAAGTAGTGTTTGGAGAATAACATACCTTTCAAGCAAAAGAAACCATCAAGAGAGGGGGAGGGCAACCCCCTCAGGTCCTCTCCCACTGTGGGAACTTTTCTTTCCTCTCAATAAATCCTGCTTTAAAAAAAAAAAAAAAAAAAAGGAGAGAGAGAGAGCTGGGAGACAGTCCACAGAATGGGAAAAAATATTTACCAGCTGGATATCTGACAAAGGCCTAACAACTAGGATCTATAAGGAACTCAAACGCACAGAAAGGAAAAAATCAAAACAGCCTCATTAAAAAGTGGACAATAGACATGAATATACACTTCTTAAAAGAAGATATGTGGGCAGCCAACAGACACATGAAAAAGTGCTCAGCCTCACTCATCATCAGATAAATGCAAATCAAAACCACATTGAGATACCACCTAACCCCCGTGAGAATGACCATCATTAATAAAACAAGCAACAACAGATGCTGGTGAGGATGCAGAGAAAAAGGTACACTTCTATACTGCTGGTGGGAATGCAAACTAGTGCAATCTCTTTGGAAAACAGTGTGGCGATTTCTGAAAGAACTAAAAATTGGCCTTCCATATGACCCAGCAATCCCCTAGTGGGAATATATCTGGAGGAACACAAAATCATTCTACAAAAAAGATACCTCCACACGCATGTTTATTGCTCCCTATTCACAATAGCAAAAACATGGAATCAACTGTACTGCCCATCGAAACCGGACTGAATTTAAAAATTTGGTACATATACACAATGGAGTATTATGTAACCATAAAGAAGGACAAACATATGGACTTTGCAGTAACTTGAATAAATTTAGAGTCTATCATACTCAGTGATCTATCACAGAAACAAAGAACAGAGTACCATATGTTCTCACTCATAAGCAGACCTTGAGCAATTATCATAATACTATAAGAAAGGGATTGGCAGCAGTGGGAACCTGCCGGGGGTGGGGGGGGCTTGGCAATTGAGGGAAACTGCCAGGGAGGGGGGGCATACCTCATCAACAAGGGTACCTGCATAATGAACATTTGCATACCTAACCTTGAATTTTACCCCCGTCTTTAAAATAGATTTAAAAATTTAAAAAAAGACTTTAAGTCATCCATATATCCTTCTTTTATTGGTGATCTTCATTCCTACATCAAAGTGATGTTTCTCCCTGCAATGGAACAATAAGTTATAGCAACTTTTAAGGCCTAAAACCTAAAAAGGACCTTTGCCCAAGCTATTGCTACAACTGAAGAAGACACTAAGAAGATACTGATGCAATGCTGGATGGATTACAATGTCTGCAACTGCACCGAGAACCTTGTTTGGTTCTTGGAGTGATATCACCAAGCAAATCTATCATGGAAAAAGCAAACAAACAAGCAAGCCACTATAGATATATTTCTGAAAAAGTGATACTTCCTCAAGAAAAGCTTCAGGCAGATACTTCAGGAGACAACCCAGACAAGGTATGGCGATGAAAGACAGTGATATTGATGATCCTGACGCTGTGTAGGCTTAGGTTAATGTGTGTGTTTATATCGTAGTTTTTAACAAAAACTCTAAAAGGTAAAAAAAAGAAAAATAATATTAGAAAGTTTATAGGATAAGGATATAAAGAAAGAAATTATTTTTGTGCAACTGTATAATATGTTTGTGTTTTAAGCTAGGTGTTGTCACATAAAAGTCCAAAATGTTAAAGAGTTAAACAGTTTACACAGTAAACATGTTATGGTAAGCTAAGGTTAATTTATTGTTGAAGAAAGAATTTTTTTGTAAACTTAATGTAGCCTAAGAATTGAGTGTTTGTCAATTCTCTAGTAGTGTTCAGTAATACCCTAGGCCTTCACATTGACTTACCATTCACTGACTGACTCATCCAGGACACTCTTCCAGTCCTGCAAACTCCATTCATAGTAAGTGCCCTACACAGGTGTACCATTTTTTTCTTTGTACTGTTTTTTCACTGTATCTTTTCTATGTTTAGATATACAAATATTTATCATTGTGTTATGATTTCCTGCAGTATTCAATAAGGTGACTTGCTGGCCAGGTTTGCAGCTGAATAGGCCATACCAAATAGCCTCGGTGTATAATTGGCTATACCATCTAGGTCTATAATGTTTATACAATGACAAACTGCCTAATGACACATTTCTCAGAACACAACTTTGTTGTTAAGCGACACATGGCTATAATGATCTTAAAGAAACTCAGTGAGACACAAGAAAATACAGGTAGACAACTTAACAAAATCAGGAAAACAACCAATGGGTCAAAGAAGAAATCAAAAGGGCAATTAAAAATATATTGAGGCAAATGACAATGGAAATGCAACATATCAAAACCTATAGGATTCAGCAAAAATAGTTCTAAGAAAGAATGTTATCGAAATAACTGCCTACACTTAAAAAATAATAACCCAAATAAATAGTCTAACATTACACCTCAAGGGGCCATAAAAAGAACAAACTAAATCCAAAGTCAGCATAAGGAAGGAAATAACAAAGATCAGAAGAGAAATAAATAGAGAACAGAAAAAACATGTTTTAAAAAAATCAGTAAAACCAAGCATTATTCACAGTGCCAAGGTATGGACACAACCTACATGCCTATTGATGGATGAATGGACAAAGAAAATGTGGAATATTCCAGTGGAATATTATTCAGTCTTTAAGAAGAAGCAATCCTGCCATTTACCACGAGATGAATGAACCTGGGGGACATCATGCTAAGTGAAATAGGCCAGACACAGAAAAATATTACATGATCTCACTTCTTTGTGGAATATTTTAAAAAGAGAGCAGAAGTACACAGAGATAGAGAATGAAACACTGGTTACCAGGTGTGGAGGGGAAGGAAATGTAAGCTAAAGGATACAAAATAGCAGATATTTAGGAGAACCAGACAAGAAATCCAATGTACAAACATGAGGACAAAAGCTAATAAAATTGCATTGTATTAGGAATTTTTGTTGAATATGTAGATTTTAGCTAATAACTGTGAGATGATAAATAGGTAAATGTTTCTTTATAGGATCTATTTTACTGTCTATATATTCTATAATATCATGTAAACTTCAAAATACACAATAACATTTATTTTTTAAAAATATGACTGCAGGATAGGCACGGTGGCTTACACCTATAATCTCAGCACTTTGGGAGGCTGAGGTGAGAGGATCGCCTGAGTCCATGGGTTCGAGACCAGCCTGGGCAACTTGGTGAGACCTCATCTCTACAATAAATAAATAAATAAATAAATAAATAAATAAATAATTATAAAAATTAGTCGGGTGTGGTGGCGTGTGCCTGTAGTTCCAGCTATTTGGAAGGCTGAGATGGAAGGATCACCTGAGCCCAGCACATCGAGGCTGCAGTGGCTGTGAGCATGCCACTGTACTCCAGCCTGGGTAACAGAGTGAGACTCCCAACTCAATAAAATAAAATAAAAATATGACTGCAAATAAAGACAACAAAATAAGCTTACTTCTTATGTTTCTATGTAGGCCCAGGGCAAACTTAAGAATTTCAAAATAGCAATTTTTGAACAATAATGAAGTTGAAGAGAATATAACAAGTATAGCTAATAATAAGAACTCAGTAGAAGCAGTGAGGACAATCTTAGTTAATCTCTGAAAAGGCTGATCTTTATGTCCTAAACCTACCTTCTTGGAAAATTCCAGAAAACATTCCTAAGCAAATGAGAGCACAGAAGGCAAATACTGTTTTAATATTACTATAAAAATAGTTTTATGCCAGTTTTATGCTCAGTGGCTCATGACTGTAATCTCAGCAACTTGAAAGGCTAAGGTAGGAAGATTGCTTGAGGTCAGGAGTTAGAGACCAGCCTGCACAATGTAGAAAGACTCCATCTCTACAAAAAATAAGCAGGACATGGTGGTGCATACTTGTAGTCCCAACTATTTGGGAGGTTGAGGCAGGAGGATCACTTAAGCCCAGGAGGTGGAGGGTCCTGTGAGCCGTGATCATGCAACTGCACCCAGGCCTGGGCAACAGAGTGAGACATTGTCTCAAAAAAAAAAAAAAGTTTTGACCATGCAAAGTTTTTTAAAAGGTCTGTGATCTCACAGGGATTTCTGGACTACATTCTGAGAAATGCTAGATTTGCAAAAAGTCCAGATTAGACAAAGAGAAGTCAAGCACAGCCACTTGGCCTGACTTATCAATGATGACATCTTGTAGTTGACCAGATGTTTTGCTCTCTGGTACTTATAATGGGAAACAAAGAGTGTTTAGAGCAGCCTTCTCTGAAATGTTGATGTTATATGTTAAAGGGGAGAAGAGAGTTTAAGTTAGAAGAGAGAGCACCAGCCCTGGCATCTGAAGACTTCAGTTTTAAATCCTCGCTTTTTAACTATAAACTATATGTCTCTTCGACATGGTCTTCCTTGTCTGTGAAATGAAAGTTGTAGACTACATATGTAGTCAAAAGTCCATTGCTGTTCTAACCATTTCTAATCAATTACTGTGATAAAAGCACGGCGCTTTTTATACTGTGAGCACTGCAAAGTTGTCTCAGTTCACAAGAGGGTATGAAAATATGGCCTTAGCAACTTTCACAGACTTGCACAATGACCCACACCGGTGGGATCCTCAGAACAGATAACAGCACCGCTGGCTGGCGTCCCAAGTGCTCAGTTTGGAGGCTTGATGAGATCAAACTCCAATTTTACCCAAAAATATCTCCACTATTTGGCCTCCAGAACAAAAGCATAAACAAAAACCTTGATTTGACTAAAATACCAGCAGAGAGGAACACCATCTGTGACCTTGCTAAGGAATTTTAGAACTGAGCAGTTAAGAGAGAAATTTGCAAGAGAGCTGCATACTGACTGCCTAGGAAACCTACAGAAAAAAAAAATAGCAATAATCATAGGATGTTAGCCAGCCAACAGTTTAGCTCAGATATGTCCCACTCAAGAATCCAGTGAAAAATATGTGTACTAATCATAGCCAATTGCAAAATATAATAGAAAAAAGATATCTCAAAAAATAAAATAGCTATAAATAAATTTATTCATAGCTATGCAGTTTCCATAAAGAAAATGTTATAATTTACTCTTGGACACAACAGAAAAACTGTTCAAGAAGAAAGGTACACCATGTTCTTAGCTAAGAAGACTCAATATCACAATGATATCAAATCCCCCTAAGCTTATCCATAAACGTAATATAGTCAATAAGATTTTTAAATGGATGTTTAAGTTAGAAAAGTGTAGTCTAAACTTTGTATATAAGCATAAAGTAAAATTTGCCAGTAAAATTCTGAAAATGAAGAGTAAATAAGAAGGGCTGGACCAACCAGATATTTTAAAGTATTTAAAATGTCAATAAATAAAATAATATGTTACACATAAATCAGTAGAAAGGATTAGAAGGTCCAAAAACAGTCCCCAATACATATGGAATGGAGAATATAATGAAGTTACATTAAAATCAATGTTCAGTTCTCACTTTCAGATAGGTATACTATAAACTTTAAAAGGTTGTTCAAGTCCAGCCACATTTTCTACCTATCAGACTCGTTTTCCTGGTGGCATAACTCCTTGGAACCTAAGTAGGCTCCTGGAGGTGTTATTTCTGGTCACTTTATTCACCAAAACCCAATACAGGTATTATTATCTTGTCATGTTGGACCAGGCTTGAATAGACAGAATGAATAACTGTCCGAGATAGTGACACAACTTGGAGCTGGACCATGCCTTGTCTAGTTTTTTGACAGAAAGGGTGAACTGAACTCTACTTCCCACAAAAATCTTTTTGTCTCAGGTTATAGATAGGAAAAATAGACTGAGCAGGTTGGAAAAGGGTCCACTTATGCTGTATTTCTTTTTTTTTTTTTGAGTCACACTCTGTCGCCCTGGCTGGAGTGCAGTGGCACGCTCATGGCCACCCCAATATCGACCTACTGGGCTCTGGCAATCCTTCTACCTCAGCCTTCCAAGTAGCCGGAACTACAGGCGTGTGCTACCACTCCTTGCTAATTTTTAATTTTTTTGTTGTAGAGACGAGATCTTGCCAACTTGCCGGCGTTGGTCTTGAACCCGTGGGCTCAAGCAATCCACTCGCCTTGGCCTCCCAACTGTATTTCAATCCTATCATCCAAAGAGGTTTCCTAAGGTCTCCTCTCCTCATATGCTCAGCAGTGGTGCATGGAGAATAGTGCTCCAGGAAGACCTGGGGCCTGTCTGTCCTAGGAGTTGGGATTTTCTAATATTTAAGGTTTCTACCAAGGATCCCCCTCCCCACCCCACCCCATTGCAATGGCCAGACCCCAACTCAAAGGTTTAAGTCTTAGCCTTGGGGTTGGGAGCAAAGCAAAGAATTTGGTTATTGCAACTTAGTGTGATTATGAAATTGGTTCTCAGCATTTTCAAATACTTGGCTCTGTTTTTTTCTGTTTCTAGCCAAGCCACCTTGGTCTGGAATCTGTCATTTTGATGGTCCATTTTACTCAGGGCTTTGATATCTGAGTTAGAGTTTTCATTTAAGGAGGCTCTGATCCAACACTGCTCCCAAATGTCCCAAGGGCCTCCTTTGCTGACATAACAGATTATCAGCTGCCCTTCCTATGATGGGAGATCCTCCGTAGCCCTCAATGCCACATCTTCCCTGAAAGTCTTTTGCTATAAACCAACTCTCTGTACCAACTTCTACCTTTCTTAAAATCTTTTTATTTGGAAGCCTAGTGAAGTATCATGCTTGCTGCCCCACCTCCAAATCCTCCGCCACCCCCAACATACTCCACATGAGAGTTTTCCTCCCCCATGACCTCATTGGTGTCAACATCATCTGTAGGTTAACGGTTGTGGGGTGTGGGGGTTAGGAGCGTGAGGGAGTATTCTTAGAAGTTATTACTGTGAAGCCAGATGGCCGCAGAGCAGACACCTGTGGCAGAGTGGTGCATGTTCATGGTGCATGGAGTCAGGTTTTCCTTGTGTTATCGCTGAATAGTTGACTGGCACAGGCTCTGGGTGTGGTGATTTGAATTCTCTCACCTCAAGGAGAATGAGAGAACATGAGGAAAAACAAGAGAGAGATCAGATTGGGAGAGGATATTTGTAGTTTCGTAAGTCAAATGTGGACTAATATCTAGAGTACACAGGGAAATTTTTAAAAATGTAGGAACTCCAATTGAAAAACAAAAAAGAGGGACAGCGGAGTGGTGCAAACCCAAACAACTGCAACAAAATCAAAGCAGGTAATTCAAGAAGAGAAAGCCCAAAAGACTGATAAGCACATGAGGACATGCTCAATCTCAGTCAGAGTGACAGCAACTGTCAGAGTGACAGAAACTAAAACAACAAAAATATGTCCTTTCATATTTGCTAGAATGGCATAAAATAGAAAGTTGAGAATGCTGAGAGACATTGAAAAGCCAGTGGGCCTCAGTGAAAGTGTGGGTTTGTGCAGCTATTCTAGACAACTGTCTGGTGTAACTTAGTCAAGTCAGGTATTAACAATTCCCCTCCCAGCCGGGCTCGGTGGCTCAGCCTGTAATCCCGCGCCTTTGGGAGGCTGAGGTGAGTGGATTGCCTGAGCCTGAGGGTTTGAGACCCGCTTGGGCAACTTGGCAAGACCTCATCTCTACAATAAATCAAAAAATTAGCTGGGTGTGGTAGTACACGCCTGTAGTTCCAGCTACTTGGAAGGCTGAGGCGGAAGGACCGCCGGAGCCCAGCAGGTCGAGGCTGCCGTGGCTAGGAGTGGCCACTGCACTCCAGTCTGGGTGACAGAGTGAGACTCCAACTCAAAAAAAAAAAAGAAACCAGTAATGCAGCTCGCTCTCTCTCTCTCTCTCTCTCTCTCTCTCTCTCTCTCTCTCTCTCTCTCTCTCTGTCTCTCTCTCTCTGCCACTCTACCTCCTCCTTCTCTTCTCTCTCTCTCCCTACCTCTATAGGTAGAATGCAGCTTCCCCCACAGCTTCTCAGTTGGAACAACCAACAAAGATCTGCATCCAGCACCAATTCTTGAGAGAAAAAAAAAAAACCTGACTGGCTCAACTTGGGTCAGGTATTTCTTTGTCCAGTTACCTATTGTGGGAGTGGAAAGCAATTTGACATACTACAGAAAGCCACCCTGATACTGGAGGGAGCACTTCTCAAAGAAAAGGATTCTAAACTGACTGGATATCTCCAGAAAGTTCTCCTAAACTAGTCACAAAATCTACCTTATATTAATCAGAAATAAAAACTTCAACTTAATTTAATTTTAAAAAGCCAAAATTATATAGGCCACATTCTACTATCATAATACAATAATATTAGAAATTAAAGATAGGCTGGGTTCAGTGGCTCAGCCTGTAATCCCAGCATGTTGGGAGGCTGAGGCGAGTGGATTGCCTGAGTCCATGGGTTTGAGACCAGGCTGGGCAACTTGGCAAGACCCCGTTTCTACAATAAAAAATAAAAAGTTAGCTGGATGTAGCACACGCTTGTAGTTCCAGCTACTTGGAAGGCTGAGGCGGAACATCGATGCTGGGGTGGCCAGTGCCACTGCACTCCAGCCTGTGCGACAGAGTGAGACTCCAACTCAAAAAAAAAAAAAAAGAAATTGAAGATAAATGTTTGAATCAAAAACAATCAATAAACATTTAAAAATATTCCAATTATGGAATAAGACCAAAACTGTCTTTAAGAAAATTCATTAACTGAATTAATTTTAATTAGGAAAAAGTCAAAATAAATAAATCAAGAATTTTCCCAAAGAAATTAGAAAAGAAGCAATCAAAAAAAAAAATTTAAAGGAAAACAAAAGGAAGAAATTGAGAAAGATAAGGGCTAAAATAAATTTTAAAATGCAAAGACAATATCATTAAGTAAATATAAGAACTGTTTCTCTGAAAACAAAAAACAACAAAATAGATACACCTTTGACAAGTATAATTAAGGAAAAAAATGAATATTAGAAAAGAGACAAACAGATACAGAAGAGAGTTATTAAGTATAAAAATGTCATCTACAAATTAATGTTAATATATTTGAAAAGATGAACTAAATAAGTGATTCTATAGAAACATAGCAATGACCAAAATTAATGCAAAAAGAAATAGCAAAACTGAAGAGATCAATAACCTTGGAAGAGTTGAAATTTTCATTGAAAAAAAAAATCTGCCAATGAGACAAGCACATAACCAGATAGCTCTGTAGCTGAGTCCTTCTAGACTTTCAAGTAGTTGATGATGCTAATGTTACTTAAAATCATGCAAAACACAGAAAAAGATAAATGATCTCCCATTCGTGTTACTAAGCTACAACAACCTTACTATCAAAACTTCACAAAGTTAGACCATTAAAGCCCAGTGTTGTCGGTGACTGCTTCACATTACTGTGTTAGAAAAATATAAGGTATAAAATTTTAATTTTTTGTCATACATAAGTTTCTCAATGTCCAAAATTCCACTATAAGCCAAATATTATTACAATGACATAATAGGTTTCAATGCTAAAATAAATAAATAAAACTCTTTCCTGCCACAAGAAACCCCCTTTTTTGACATGTGTGGTAAAGGGATAAGTTAATTGCTAACTTAGTTCCTACGATGCAGGATGGTACAAATCAAGGTCGACCACAAAGGGGAAGGGACAGTCACCCCTGGAAATCGTGGGCTCCATCTCTGCAGTTGGAAAGGATCTGGGATCCCCTCCTTTGGGATGAGGGATGAGTGCAGTTGTGGCTACACACAGGAATTCAGTGTTTCATAAACTTTTAGACTAATATATATTTCTGTATAAAATATAAATTGATTTTATTACCCATTAATAGGTTATAACCCACAATTGGAAACAATGGGCAAGATGCACTGTGTTAGGAGATGCCATCCATGGATGGATGAGCAGTGTGTGAGCATACGCATGTGCGTGTGCACAGGCACACTGTTCTCTGTAGGCTGTCATGTCATGGACAGTTTCCACATATCTGCTCAGGTCACTACTTGCTTCTCTGACAAGGCCTTTTTTCCATTCACAGGGTTGGGGAGAGGAGTACCCTGTTCCTTTGGTTACAGCCACTGGTACCAGGGCTGGAACCTAAAGCAAGATGGACTATGGGCTCTGGAAGATAACACTGTGTGTCTTAACAATGACTCCTCTACTTTTTAAAATGATCTGAGATGGTTTTTAAACTTGTAACCGAAACAGCTTGTGTTGTATAAACATAGGGAAAAAATTTACGAAGTTTGACATCTACCTTTCAAATTCATGATGTTGCTTTATTCAATATATTGTTTGAAAGCTTTGCTTCACGGGTTGGCAAACTATGACCTGGAAGTCAAATCCAGTCCGTGGCTTGTTTTTGTATATGAACTAAGAAGGTGTTCACATTTGTAAAAGATTGTAAGAAAACAAAGAAGGATGTTTGACAGAGACCTGTGTGGCCCATAATGCCTAAAATATTTACTCTCTGGTCCTCTAGGAAGAATTCTGCCGACCATATCCTGTTCCATATCCTCAACATTTCTTGTCTATTTGTTCTGTCAAATATTCAGAGGCATATTAAATATCCACGCTCCTATGAAGTTGTCCGTTTTTGTATTTTGATGCTCTGCTGTTCAACACAGAAAAAAGGTTTATGATAAGCATATCTTCTACCATTCAATTCTACTTTGTATAATAATGCAATTCTTGCTGTATTTTTTGTGTATATTAGCCTGATGTGTTGCCCATTCTTTATCTTAAATCTTTTTTGGTCAAGTCGTTTTAAGCTGCCTCTTATAAAGAAAAAAGTCTGTACAATGTGGTAATCTCAGCACTTTGGAAATCTGAGGCAAGAGGATTGCTTGGGCTCAGGAGTTCAAGACCAACCTAGGTAACATATCAACATAAGATAGGCATGGCGGCATGTGCCTGTAGTCCCAGCTACCAGAAAGGCTAAGGAAGAAGGATCGAGTGAGCCCCAGAAGTTGAGGCTACAGTGAGCCATGATCGTTCCACTGCACTCCAGGCAAGAGTGAGACACCAACTCAAAAAAAAACAAAAAACAAAAGAAAGAAAGAAGATTGATCTTGTTTTTTACTCACTCTGAACCCTTGACATGTAAGAAAGAATATAATAGAAAGATTAAAACACATGCATTTAAGGAAGAAAATAATACCAATTCTACACAATCTCTTCCAGAAAATAGAAGAGGAGAGAATATTTCGTATCTCATTTAATGAATTCAGCATTACTATTACAAGAAAACTACATTACTTTTAAAGTTTTTGATTATTACTTTTATCAAATGGATCACTATTATTTTATAATGATCTGTGATTCTGTCTTGATCAAGGGTTCTGAGCCTTTTTTTACACATTTAATAAATGTCTTATTAACTAATCCTGTGCTAAGTTACAGGGCTTTGGCTTTTGGGTCTGAAAAAGATAGTGACTCCTGTTAAACACAACAATCTCATTTTCAGGCCCAGGAGAAGGTGACAATCAAAATGGACTGACTTTATGAGACATAGGACCAGAAATTAAAGTTACTCAATCTCTCTAGGCACAGGAACTATTACAGAAGAGGTGGATGTGTGGGATTGTAAGGACTGATTTTGAGAGAATTAATTCAGAGTTTGTCTACAAATAAAACATTAACATCAAAAGTATATTGATTGTTGGCCAGAATCTAGCCCCTATCTCAAAATAACAGGGGTTTTTTTTAGAGCATTTTTATTTCTCTTTAATAAAAAGTGCAGAGGGTTTTAAAAGGTTTATGAAAATCTTATCTTATGGTCAAACTTAGAGAAATGCAAATCAAAACCATATTGATATACCACCTAACCCCAGTAAGAATGACCATCATTAATAAAACAAACAACAACAAATGCTGGCACGAATGTGGAGAAAAAGAAACACTTCTACACTGCTAGTAGGAATGCAAACTAGTGCAACCTCTTTGGAAGACAGTATGGCAACTTCTGAAAGAACAAGAAATTGACCTTCCATATGACCCAGCAACTCCCCTATTGAGAGTATACCCGGAAGAACTCAAATCATTCTACAAAAAGATACCTGCACACATATGTTTGTTGCAGGTTTATTCACAATAGCAAAAACATGGAACCAACTGTGCTGCCCATTGAAGCTGGACTGGATAAAAAAATGTGGTACATACACACAATGGAATATTACACAGCCATAAAGAAGGACAAATATGGACTTCGCAGCAACTTGGATGGATTTAGAGTCGATCATACTCAATGAGCTATCACAGAAGCAAAGAACAGAGTACCATATTTTCTCCCTCATAAGCAGACCTTGAACAATTATAATACTATAAGAAAGGGATTGGCAGTAGTGGGAAACTGTCTGGGGTGGGAGATTGGCAGTTGAGGGAAACTGCTAGGGGAGGGAGTAGCACACCTCATCAACAAGGGTACCTGCATAATCAACATTTGTATACCTAACCCTGAATTGTACCCCACATCTTTATAATAATTGTTTAAAATAATTAATAAGGCTGGGCTCGGTGGCTCAACCTGTAATCCCAGCACTTTGGGAGGCCGAGGTGTGTGGATTGCCTGAGCCTGCGGGTTCGAGATCTGCCTGGGCAACTTGGCGAGACCTCATCTCTACAATAAATCAAAAATTAGCCAGGCATGGTAGCGCGCACCTGTAGTTTCAGCTACCAGGAAGACTGAGGCGGAAGGATCGCCGGAGCCCAGCAGGTCAAGGCTGCAGTGGCCGGGAGCGTGCCACTGCACTCCAGTCTGAGTGACAGACTGAGACTCCAACTCAAAAAAATAAATAAATAAATAAAAATAATTAATAAATAATAAATAAATAGTTTTGTTTATAAGGTTTTTTTAAATTAGCCTTGATGTTAATAATACAGTCATACAAAGATAGAATTTGGCTTTCTGTTTTGAACAAGATTTTCAGGTAATTTGATGAAATAATAAAATATTTCTGCTTACCTTTTGAATAAACTGCAAGTAAAAAAAAATTTATGGGAGAGATAGATTTAGTTGGCACCAAGCTGTCTTTCTAAGTTATTACTGCTTCAGGAAATGATTCTCCTCTATCAAAGAATAAGGGTTTCACTTTTTAAAATCTTTGAATTATCACTGAGGCTAAATGAATGACTTTACAGTGACCTGTGATCTTGTGTTGTGATATCAAATGTTTTGAAACCGTTGATATTTGACAAACTTTCCAAAACCAAAATTTCAGTTTCTAAATTCAGTCTTTCTGACTTTTAAAAAATCTTAATTAGATTTAGAGCTCCTGAAGTTCAAGAGAGACATAGCCATCTTATTTAATACATTGGAATCATACAGGAAGCATTGTCATATATAAAAAGATGCTTAACTTTCTTTAAGTTACATCTATACGTGTTATGAATGCAAAATTGTATGCAGTCCCTGTAATTCTGGTATGTAGAAGTATGTTATCAATAATAGTTATAGTTATGTTAAATTGTTATGCACCACAAACATAACCAAATATCTTTGTCAATTGTGTCTTTGACCGAATTTAAGACTTTTCTCATCCATAATTATTGTTTTACTTTAATCCCTTTCAAAAAAAAAAAGCAGTCTATAATCAGCTATAAAACTGACAGGTGCTCTTCAGTACAGGTTTCTAATAACTTTAAGAGACTGTGTCATTGGATTAGGATAAAAAGAAACTTCTGGAACTCTTATTAAAGAACTTCTGTGTTTATAAGGATTGCTAGCCCAGTGTGGAACAGAACAAGAATTAATTGCATGGACCAAACTAATAGAAGACTGAAACAATATTTAACATTGCTGATTTTTTTTTTTTTCAGAATCAAGAAGACTTTTTTCTTTTGAGCTATTTACAGCTTTAGACAATTGAATAAAGTATGTTCTTGTGAACAAAATTTGAAGCATTTCTCTCTACCCTATTTTTCCAGAATTTGAAAGCTACTTGTGAGTATTGATTTATGGCAATATAGATATTTGCATAAGTACAACAATAATCTGTTTTCTTTTGTAACAGAACACAGTTACCAATATTGGCTATTTTACTAAGGATTTGACTGGAATGACATTTCCAGATGTGAGCACACTGCCTTGAGGAACTGAGAGTGAGATAGAGAGCTTATTAAAAAGCCCTAGGAAAGGTTGACCTCATGCCTTGATAGCTTCTTTACATGGTTCCTGACCTGTGGTGGGTAAAGAAGTTTACTCACTAGCAGACCCAGGAACCTCAAGATATGTGGGACCTCAAAGAGAGGAATTAACCCAATTCATATGGGTATTTGTAGGCTCCAATCCTTGCCTTGGTTTGAGAGCCATTTAAAAGGTCCGATCTAGCCGGGCTTGGTGGCTCAGCCTGTAATCCCGCGCCTTTGGGAGGCTGAGGTGAGTGGATTGCCTGAGCCCACGGGTTCGAGACCCACCTGGGCAGCAAGACCTCATCTCTACAATAAATTAAAAAAAAAAAACCAAAACAGCCGGGCGTGGTAGCTCATGCCTGTAATTCCGGCTACTTGGAAGGCTGAAGGATCGCTGGAGCCCAGCAGGTCGAGGCTGCGGTAGCCAGGAGCAGCCACTGCACTCCAGTCTGGGTGACAGAGTGAGACTCCAACTGAAAGAAAGAAAGAAAGAAAGAAAGAAAGAAAGAAAGAAAGAAAGAAAGAAAGAAAGAAAGAAAGAAAGAAAGAAAGAAAGAAAGAAAGAAAGAAGGAAAGAAGGAAAGAAGGAAAGAAGGAAAGAAGGAAAGAAGGAAAGAAGGAAAGAAGGAAAGAAAGAAAGAAAGAAAGAAAGAAAGATCCGATCTAAGATTCCTATGGAAAGAGTTCCAACAAAGCCAATTTGAAAGCAGTCTATTGGCAAATAATTATTCTTTGCTGCACTTTATGCAAATAATCAAGCTATGTATAATAAGACTGAAAACTTATTTTGCAAATAGATTGGTCCTATGATTTGTCTTTGGTAAAAATGGAGGACTGGAGAGAGAAAATGATGTTACAAAACAAACTATAGTACAACTGTTTTTAGATTCTCTTGTTCATTATTTCTTGAGTTTTCATTATTTTCTACAATCTGGACTACATTTTGAATTCTTTCCTGACTACAAATCTCCAAACTAACATTTTCAAGTTTCTATTAAGATTTTCTGACCTGGAATCACTAGAAATTCAGCCTGTGCTTTTCTTGAAGCCCTGTGAACTCGAGCTAAATGATTTATATGCCTGGTTCAAACACAGTCCAGAAGCATCTGTCAGATTGCCACTGCAATCTGAAGATGCATTCAAGACTCTAGAAAAGTTATCCATAAATTGCTCCTGAAGTAACCTTTGTTTTTCTTCTGTCACCATAAAGGCGTCTCTTATTAAAAATCTGTTTGCCTGCATCATCTGTAGAGAAGTCAGCCTATGTGCAATGCCACCTCCTGAAATGGGATGCAGCTGTTTAATGGGACAGGCCCATATGAAATCCTTTACTACGCAGCCTTAGACTCAAAGTTTTCTCTTCCACAGCCACCAACTCAGCTTTTAATATATGAAACTCCTAGAGAAATTCCAGACAGGAGGAATAATGAAATGCAAAGAAATTCATCCCAAAATACGATAATGTATGCAAAGAATTTTGGCTAATTAAGTTACTTACTACTTTCTAATTCTACCTATAACTTTCTTAAACGTTATGTTGTCATTATACGTCTCTTGTAAATGCTATGCCAGAAAAGAGAGGGAGAGAGAGAACACTAAGACCAAGATCATAGTACCTTGCAAAATCAGTCTACTTTACGATTTTTTTTTTTTCAAACTAAACCCTAGATCTGACTCTCTTACCCCTTGAACAACTGGCTATAAAATCAGGTCAAACCATATCCTTCCGCCATGATCCAGTATCACTAGTATTGAAACTATTGTTACCAAACAGACAATTCTAGCTCCTTCCTAATGCTTGAGAACTCCTGCTATTTTTTGGTCCCCAAATCATTCCATAGAATTTTGGCCACGAGGGGGCTATGACAACTAAATTCTGACCTTTTTTTCTTTACCTTGCCATATTCCTAACTTTTAAAGTATTTGCTTTCCAACCTGGTGCTGGCATAACATCATGCAACAAATAAAGAAGGAAGATCAAAGTATTTTATGACTCCCTAAAGTTGACTTTTGGGGACTCTGGCACCTTTTAAGACACTTGCCTGCTCTCTCTGAAGTCTGCTATACCCATAAAGCGATATCTGCCTATTAAGAAACTTGGTTCTCAGCCGGGCTCGGTGGCTCAGACTGTAATCCTGCGCCTTTGGGAGGCTGAGGTGAGTGAATTGCCTGAGCCCGCGGGTTTGAGACCCGCCTGGGGAGCGAGACCTCATCTCTACAATAAATAAAAAAATCAGCCGGGCATGGTAGCGCATGCCTGTAATTCCGGTTACTTGGGAAGGCTGAGGTGGAAGAATCGCTGGAGCCCAGCAGGTCGAGGCTGCGGTGGCCGAGAGCGGCCACTGTACTGCAGTCTGGGCGACAGAGTAAGACTCCAACTCAAAAAAAAAAAAAAAAGAAAGAAACTTGGTTCTCTTATTGTAGCTTGAGTTGCCCATTTCCTTTACTGTTTTCAAATTCCTTAGATAACTCTAGCTGACTAATTGTCAGTCAGAAAGTCTTTGAATCCACCTATAACCTGTAGCCCCTGCTTGGAAATATCTCGTCTCCTGGACTGAAGCAGTATAAATCTCACATGTATTAATTTATGGTTTCTTGTAACTTTTGTCCTCCTAAATTATATACAACCAAGCTACACTTTAACCATGGCAGGCACATGCTCTCAGGACACTGGGCCGAGAATAAACCATCTTAAATATTTAAAAAAAAAAAAAAAAAAAAAAAGGAAGAAAGAAAACTATAGACCAATGTCCCTCAAAAACATAGAATACCAAAATTCTCAACAAAATATTAGCAAGTTGAGCCCAGAAATATATAAAAGTAATAACATATCACAGCCAGGTGGTGTTTATACTAGGAATACAAAGCTGTCTCAATATTTTAAAAAATCAATCAGGGTGAATATCACGGTACAAGTCTTTTCTTTTTTTTTTTTTTTGAGTTGGAGTCTCACTCTGTCGCCCAGACTGGAGTGCAGTGGCCGCTCCTGGCCACCGCAGCCTCGACCTGCTGGGCTCCGGCAATCCTTCCGCCTCAGCCTTCCAAGTAGCCAGAATTACAGGTGCGCGCTACCACTCCCAACTGATTTTTTGATTTATTGTAGAGATGAGGTCTCGCTGCCCAGGCGGGTCTCGAACCCGTGGGCTCAGGCAATCCACTCACCTCAGCCTTCCAAAGGCGCGGGATTACAGGCTGAGCCGCCGAGCCCGGCACAGTACAAGTCTTTTAAAATAAAATCTGTCTTAAACTTGATGAACACTTTCGATCTGAATACAGAGGTTTTCTTTAGTCTGATTTTTTTTTCCTTTGTATCTGATGATTGCTTCTGTTTGATTTATCCTCACATCTTCTGCAGGAATACCCCTTATCCACATGTTGGACTTCCTTTTTATATCCTCCTTGTCACATTCTCTCTCTTTTTTTTTTAAATTTCCTCTAAGTTCTGGGATGCTTTCTTAAGCTTGTGTTATCAGCCACTGCTGTGTAGCAAACCACCTAAAAATGCAATGGCTTACAATAGCAACTATTTCACCAGGCGTGGTGGCTCAAGCCTGTAATCCTAGCACTTGGGGAGGCCGAGGTGAAAGAATTGCCTGCGTCCAGGGTTCGAGACCAGCCTGGGCAACGTGGCAAAACCTCATCTCTACAATAAATCAAAAAATTAGCCAGGCATGATGGCAAACACCTGTAGTTCCAATTACTTGGAAGACTGAGGTGGAAGGATCGCCTGAGTCCAGTAGGTTGAGGCTGCAGTGGCCATGAGTGTGCCACTGCACTCCAGCCTGGGCTACAGAGTGATACTCCAACTCAAAAATAAATAAAATAAAATAACAACTATTTCTCACCAGTCTACAGGTCAGCTAGGTAGTTCTGTCAATCTAGTCTGGACTCAGCTGGTCCCAACTGGGTGAGCTCATGTGTCTGCAGTCATTTGGAGAGTTGACTAGCAGTTGGCTGTCTGGGATATCTGTTGTTAGACTGCTTGGACATAATCTCATGGCAAAGGCAGAGGGGCAGCAAAGAGCAAAAATACTGAAGCCTCTAGGTAGGTCAAGTTTGCAAATGTCTCTTTAGCAAGTCATGTGGCTGAGACCAAAATCAATGTGGAAAGGACTTCAAAGTTACAGGGCAAAAGGCATGGAGAGAAGAAGACTATTTACTAGGGTCATTAATTTGATCACTCTACCACATTTTTTTCTTCAAGTTACTTATTTGACTTTCTGTGGGTCTGTGGATTATATTTTGCTGTTGTGTTTTTAGTTTCCATGTTTTTGAAGAGAAACAAAGAGGACAGAGACACTATTTGGCTTCAAGACTTACTATAAATATGTAATAATCAAGACAGTGTGATACTGGTGACAGAATAGACAAACAGCTTAATGGAACAGAATAGGCCAGAAATAGATCCACATAAATATAGTCAACTGATATTTCACAAAGGATTAAAGGATACAATGGAGAAAAGATAGTCTTGTCAACAAATGGTGCTGGAAAACTGGACATCCACATGCAAAAAAAAAAAAAAAAGTTTATATACAGCCCTCACATCCTTCAATTAACTCAAAATAGGCATAAAGTTAAATATAAAATGCAAACTATGAAATTCCCAGAAGATAATATGGAAAAAATCTAGACCTTGGTTTTGGAGATGACCTGTTGGATACAACATCAAAGGTGTGATCCATGAAAGAAAGAACTGATAAGCTAGACTTTAAAGAATTGGTAAGCTGGACTTTATTGAAATTAGAACTTTGAGCTCTGAGAAGGACACTTCCAAAACAGTAAAAAGACAAGCCACAGACTGGGAAAAAAAATTTGCAGGAGACATATCTAATAAGAGACTGTTATCTGAAATATACAAAAATTCTGAAAATACAATAAGAAAACAAACAGCCCAATTTTTAAATGGGTCAAAGACTTTGACACCTCACCAAAGAAGATCCACAGGAGGTAAATAAGCATATGCAAAAACATCCCACATCACATATCATTAGGGAAATACAAATTAAAACAACTATTAGATACCACTACACACCTATTACAGTGGCCAAAATTCAGAATACTGACAACATCAAATGTTCGTGAGATTGTGGAGTAACTGAAACTCTCATTCATTGCTGGTGGGGATGCAAAATGATCTAGCCACTTCAGAAGACAGCCTGGTGATTTCTTACAAAACTAAACACTCTACCATATGATTCAGCAGTCACACTCTTTGGTACTTATCCAAAGGAGTTAAAAACATCTGACTTCACAAAAACGTGCATGCTGATGTTTATATCAGCTTTATTCACAAATGTCAAGACTTGGAAGCAACCATGATGCCCTTTCACAGGTGAGTGGATACATAAACTTCTGTACATTCAGACAATAAATTATTATTCAGTGGTAAAAAGAAATGAGCTGGAGGAAGCTATGAACTGGAGGAAGCTATGAGTCAAGCTATGAAATGACTTGGAGGAAGCTTAAATGCATTTTACTCAGTGAAAAAAGCCAATCTGACAGTCTACAGACAATACGATTCCAACTAAATGACATTCAAGAAAAGACAAAACTGTGGGACAGGAAAAAGATCAGGGATTACCAGGGGTCAAGGGAGGGAGGAAAGAATAGGCTGAGCACAGAGGGTGTTTAGGGCAATGAAAATACTCTGTATGAAACTTATGGTGGATACATGTCAATATACAATTGTCTAAATTCATAGAATGTACAATGTCAAGAGTGAACTCTAATGTAGACTATTGCTTTAGTGATAATGATTTGTCAATGTAGGTTTCATCAATTGTAACAAATGTATCTATCTGGTGAGGGATGTTGAGAATAGGGGAGGATATCATGTGTGGAGGGAGAGATTATAAGGAAAATCTCTGTGCTTTCCTATCAATTTTGATGCACTCCTAAAACTGCTATTTAAAAAATAGTATTTTTAGATCAGACACGGTGGCTCAAGTCTGTAATCCCAGCAATTTGGGAGGCCGAGGTGAGGGGATTATCTGAGTCCACAGGTTCGAGAACAGTCTGGGCAACTTGGCGAGACCTCGTCTCTACAATAAATAAAAAAAATTAGCCAGGAGTGGTAGCATGCACCTATAGTTCTGGCTACTTGGAAGGCTGAGGTGGAAGGATCACCTGAGACCAGCAGGTCAACACTGGGGTAGCCATGAGCATGCCACTGCACTCCAGTCTGGGCGACGGAGACTCCAACTCAAAAAATAAAAATTAAAAAAATTTAAAAATAAATAAAAATAGTATTTTAAAGTCAAGTAACACATAAAGATTATTATTTTAAAAGATACTCCTCTTTGCTACTGACTCCTAATCTTCTTAGGGGAAACCACATTCACCTCTTTTAGTTATTTCTTCAAGTATTTCTATCTCTCCATATTTCTAAAGACTATATACAAAATATTAAAATTATTATCTATTTTAAACTATCCATCAAGTTTTTCAACTCCCACATTTAGATGGCATAAAAGGAGCTAGTAGATGAGATGGAAAAGGTCAGATAAATAAGAGAAGAATCAAGAGAGAGTAGCATTGGAAAAGCCAAGAGAAGTATGAGTTTCAAGAAAAGGGAGTAGACCGGGCTCGGTGGCTCAGCCTGTAATCTCACGCTTTGGGAGGCCGGAGTGAGTGAATTGCCTGAGCCCGCGGGTTCGAGACCCACCTGGGCAACTTGGCGAGACCTCATCTCTACAATAAATCAAACAATTAGCCGGGTGTGGTAGTGCGCGCCTGTAGTTCCAGCTACTTGGAAGGCTGAGGCGGAAGGATCACCGGAGTCCAGCAGGTCGAGGCTGTGGTGGCCAGGAGCGTGCCACTGCACTCCAGTCTGGCGACAGAGTGAGACTCCAACTCAAAAAAAAAAAAAAAAAAAAGAAAAGAAAAGGGAGAAAAGGGAATCGTCAATGGTGTCTAACGCTCTAAAGCTGATCAGGAGAGAAGGATATGGAGTCCACTCTGTTTAGGTGTTGATTTACACTTGTAGCTACAACAGCTTCAGGAGGGGTAGGGGATTGTTGTGAATGAACAGAACTGTTTGCAAATGACTAAGGGAACTAATTCTGATGGTCTAGCCAGTGAGCCAGCTGGGAGGGGGACGGGGAGGGCACAGGTGCAAACTGAGAGCTAGATTCAGTTTCCCATGGGACTTGCAACTTCCTTCCCCCAGCAAGGGGGATTGCAGTATTTCACAGGCCCCAAAGTCCCCCCAGGCTAGGCACCTGGAGATCCCAGATAACCCAGTAATAGAATGTACCCAAATCCTCCTAACAAGAGTTTTCCCTCATTTGCCTTCAGAAGGGAGACCCATGAAGAGGGAGTTCCTCACTTGGGATAAAGACCCTCTCCTTACCTCTGTGGGACGATGGAAGAATCAAGAAACCCATGTGTAACCTCCTTTTAATTACCTTTGGCCTATGTAAGTTCCCCATGAAGCATCTTTTTAAAATTCCTCCCATGAGCTGTAATGTCTTCCTGAGCTCTGGTGTGTGAATAGAGGAGACCCAGCATGGACCATACTAGTTTCAGGAGGTTGAGGAGGAGTTGGAAAGTAAGAAAGTAGAGACAGAAAGTGAACACTAGTCATTCAAGAAGTGGATTGACAATAGGATGTAGAGAATGGAAAAAATTGAAGGAGTAAATTTCTGAAGGATTCCAGAGAGAATGAAATAAAAAAACATAGTTGAATTTGTCAAATTGCTCATATAGCTAATGGAAAAAATGTCTGGTATGCTTCTTTCAAGGTTGAAAGCATCAGAACTCAAGCACCAGTTGATCCAGATTAAAGAATGAACCACACTGTTGGCATTAGCAGTGAGGACGTGGGCAGCCTGGATCCTGAAGATGAAGCAAAAAAAATTAATTACTTATATCAGAGATAACAAGATATGCACTTTCAGCTAGCCTCAGACTTGTGAACCAAGAAAGTGCTGAAACAAGAGAAGGATGTTGTCAAAAACAGAATGGTGGTGGAAAATCTGAAATTTAAAAAAGTGTCACCTTGTTTAAAAATAGTGGTTTTGGCTGGGCTCGGTGGCTCAGCCTGTAATCCCAGCACTTTGGGGGGCCAGGGCGAGTGGATTGCCTGAGCCCAAGGATTTGAGACCATCCCGGGCAACTTGGCGAGACCTCGTCTCTACAATAAATAAAAAATTATCCGGGCGTGGTAGCGCGTGCCTGTAGTTCTGGCTACTTGGAAGACTGAGGCGAAAGGATCACCAGAGCCCAGCAGGTCAACGCTGGGGTGTCCGTGAGCGTGCCACTGCACTCCAGCCTGGGCGACAGAGTGAGACTCCAACTCAAAAAAAAAAAAAAATAGTGGTTTTGTTAGCACTTGTTCCTTTTTCTATCTTAATGCAATCAAAAAGGAGATTATTAAAGTTAAATAGGGTTTAGGAGTTCAAGACCAGCCTAGGCAATATAGGAAAACCTCATCTCTACAAAATAAAAAAATATTTAAAAAAAGAAAAGAAAAAATTAGCTGGGCCTGGTGATGTGCACCTGTAGTCCCAGCCTCTCAGGAGGCTGAGGCCGAAGGATCGCCAGAGCACAGGAGGTCAAGACTGCGATGAACCATGATCATGCCACTGCATTCCAGCCTGGGCAATAGAGTGAGATTCTGACTCCAAATAAATAAATAAGACAATGTGTTGTGTGCTTCTTCAAAGAAAATTAGAAACTGGGCAAGAGAGCTGTGCTAAAGCCGTATTGACTTAGCCACAAAAAGGAAGTTCAAGCCCAGGACTTGAACTGTAAGGATATCTGGTCATAGGCATGTGGGTGCCTACAAGCTGGGGGTAGAGATGAAAGTGGAGGCCACCTCAGAGCAAAATTTATGGGTTCACATAGATCAGTTTTTTAGAAATCCTGTAAGTTCACACTGGGAACTCCTGTAGAAATTTATCTCCTCACAGATAATGTCTTCTTTAAAATATTCCCATAAATATTCAGCTTGATTGATTTCTCCTGATTCTGTCATGTGTATGTAACCTTATACTCTTCAAAGCTATAGGGAGAAAAACCTCCCCTTCACCAATCCTAGGACTACTCGTACTCTTAAGGAAATTAGCACCTGAACACTGGCAAGTCGGGCTGAAAAATGATAATATCACATCGTAATTAAGAACTCTTTCTACTTGGGCTGGAATTCTCTTTCTGCTCTTAGGAGCTGCGCAACAATGAATGATTTCACATCTCTCAGGCTCTGGAAAATGTCCGGTCTGGACCTGGTTGTTTTCCAGGGCTGCTGCACAGCTGTCATCATGGTACTTTCCTGGCTCCCATCCACCATATCCTAGATCTCACTCCTCATTTTACTAGGAAACCTTCCCAAGCTTCTCAATAAAAGGTAGACTGGAAATAAGTTTTCTGAGTATTGTCTGTCTGAAGGGGCCTTTTTTCTGCCAGCATTCTAGTAGAATAACTGTCTTATAGACTTCTTTCCTGTTTTATTCTCTGGAGACTTTTAGAATTCTTATCATCTGAGATTCTCAAATTTCACAGTGAAATTTCAAGGTGTGACTTGTTTTTGCTTATCTTCCTGGACATCCTATAGTTTTTGGGGTTTTTTTGAGTTGGAGTCTCACTCTGTCACCCAGACTGGAGTGCAGTGGCCGCTCCCAGCCACCGCAGCCTCAACCTGCTGGGCTCCGGCGATCCTTCCGCCTCAGCCTTCCGAGTAGCCAGAATTACAGGCGCGCGCTACCACGCCCGGCTCATTTTTTGATGTATTGTAGAGATGAGGTCTCGCCCGCCCAGGCGGGTCTCGAACCCGTGGGCTCAGGCAATCCACTCACCTCAGCCTCCCAAAGGTGCGGGATTACAGACTGAGCCACCGAGCCCGGCTCATCCTATAGTTTTTTTTTCTACAACTTGTAGAGCGATGAAACTTACGTGTTTTTTTTTTATAAATTCATCTCCTCCATTTTCTTTGTCCTGTTTCTGGAATTCTTACTAGTTGTATGCTGGACTTTCCAGAGTAAGCCTCTTATTTTGGGGTTCAGAATTCTATATTTTGTCATATTGGTTTACTCTCTAAGAGATTTACTTGACTTTCCTACTCTTGTGTTGAATTTGTAATGTTACCAATCTTTCTCTTGTTTTATTTCTAAAAGCTCTTTCTAGTTTTCCAACCGTTTCTTTCCCACAGCATGCCATCCTTGTTTCATGGATATATAATTTATTCATGTCTCCAAGTTTGTACTAATTATCTTATTCAAAACATTATCTCTGTTTTGTTCATTAGTTCTATCTCTTCTAGGGAGACATGTCTCTTTCTCTTTGTTTACTTGTTCTTTCTCTTTCATACTACAGGTTTAACTCAAATTTTTGGATGATTTTTATATTTGAGTGATTGTTTTTGAAAACAAGAAAATTCAAAAGTTGTCTGTGAGTGCTAGGCAGAGAGTTGGAGTTTTCATTCAGGCATGCTTTTCTTTAGATTGGGCAGACAGGCTGGGAGGAGGCTGTCATTGTGGAGAATTCTGAAACAGGGAGATTTTTACTAGGAGCACCAATGCCACACCAGCGACTCTGCTTCACACTGGAGAGTTCTCTTGACTTTTTCTTTTTTTAAAGAAAAGATGCTTGTTTTTTATTTATTTATTTTTCCTTATGGGCTAAATAGTTGGCTGCAAGACACATAGCATAGGGAAATGGGGAAACTCTGGGGTAGGATTGACTTTAATGGACAAATCTGTGATAACTCTCTCTGTTAGCAGCTCCACTTCACGCTGCTGTGGGAGTCCCAGGGCTTTCAAGGCTCTGCTGGTCTAGTCCCCCAAGCCTCACAGTCTGTCCCAGCAGTCAACAGCTAAAGCGCTCTGCCTCTACCTCACCACTCACCCTACTTCTATGTACTTTTTGTTTTACAGAAATTTGTGGAACTCTCTTGTGTGTTGATGATAACATCTCCTATTCTCTTTACTGTTGTTTTAAAAATATTATTAAATAGCATTGTAATAAAGAGTTTATTCATGTACGTGCTGTCTGCCATCTAAGAGGGAAAAATCTTCCATTTCCTTTAATAATGAAGAAATAATTTCATTGTTGTTTCTCAGGAAGAAAAGAAAGGACATTCTGAATTATAGACAATCTTGATGGCTTGAATGACTAGTGCTAAGGAAATTCATGGAAGATAGTAACATTTTTCTTCTCCTGGTCCTCAAAACAACTCCTGAAGACATCAGGCAGGCAACACTGTTGGCTGTCCCCAAGCCTCTCCAATTGTACTTGGGGTTTTTTCTCTCACATCTGGATAGGCCTGAATTTGGCACTGATGTTTTCTTTAATGAATGCTTATTACATAACATGGATAATACACATTATGTTATTTAATCCTAGTCACTCTGCAAATTAAAGATTATTCCCCTTTTTTTTTTGAAAGCAGGATTTATTGAGAGGACAGAAAAGCTCCCACAGTAAGAGGGGACCCGAGGGGGTTGCCCTAATCCCTATATTTTTAAGTTGACCAAATGCAAACTCAGTGGGGTTATAAGCTCACCCAGCTAGTAAGTGGTAGAGCAAGAATTTTAGCCAAGACTTTCCACTGAAGCCAATACCTTTCCACTTTCTTATGGGAAAAAGTATATTAATGTTTAAGCATTCATCTCCTCTTTCCTTCATCACTAGCAAAATCTGGGATAGTATGGTGCAGTAGAAAATGTATCCACGTAAAAGTTAGAAAATGTAGGTTTTAGTTTTGCCTCTGTCACCTTTGCTAACATTACCATTGCTAAACCTTTCACATCCTTAGTTTTCCCTTCTATAGAGAAGCTCTGCTTCAACCTCAGGATGCAGGAGGATCACATGAGAACATGTGTATTAAAAGGCCCTGCAGGCCAGGGGTGGTGGCTCAAGCCTGTAATCCCAGCACTTTGGGAGGCCAAGGTGAGGGGATTGCCTGACCCCACGGGTTCGAGAACAGTCTGGTCAATTTGGCGAGTCCCCATCTCTACAATAAATCAACAAATTAGCTGGGCATGATAGTGCGCACCTGTGGTTCCAGCTACTTGGAAGGCTGAGGTAGAAGGATTGCTGGAGCCCAGCGGGTCGACATTGGGGTGGCCATGAGTGGGCCACTGCCCTCCAGCCTGGGTGACGGAGTGAGACTCCAACTCAAAAAAAGAGGGGAAAAAAAGAGACTCTGCAGATAATTATGGCAACAACTCACACTTGCATAGTACTTTATAATTTGCAGAGTGCAATAACATTGTGAAATAATTCCTGTTTTAGAGATGAAAACTATGGTTAAGATTGTCTGGATATAATACAGCTTACACTTTGCAAGATCACTCCAAATTCCATTCTTTTCCCACTTTATCATGCTGCCATCTTATTGACAAGAGTGTTCTTTAATTATGAAATAATTAAAAATAGATGTGTGTGGCGGCTCACACGTGTAATCCTAGTACTCTGGGAGGCTGAGACAAGAGGATTACTTGAGCCCTGGAGTTCAAAACCAGCCTAAGCAATATGGCAAGACCTTGTCTCTACGAAAAATAAAAAATTTAGCTGGGTGTGGTGCCATGTGCATGTAGCTTCAACTACTTAGAAGGCCAAAGTCGAAGGATCTCCTAAGCCTAGGAGGTCGAGGCTGTGGTAAGCCATGATTGTGCCACTGCATTCCAGCCTGGATGACAGAGCGAGACTTCAACTCAGAAAAAAAAATGGATTCCTTGACAGAACTTAGTCATTTAAAATTCTATTCTTTCTATTCGTAACTTTATTTACATACTGCACACTACTTTTCAGGAGTGCACCTATTGCATTAAGAAGAGTACAGCAAAAAAAAAAAAAAAAAAAAAAGAAGAGTGCAGCTATGTTCATTATTCATTTATTTATTTTAATATATTAAGCTATATATAATGGCTATGAAGCAAGTCTTTTAAGGTGTTTCAATGAAGACTAGTAAGGAAATTAAGCCTGACAGAACATGGCATCTATCAGAATCCCTGGCACAACTGAATACTACTTCTAGTAGTTGGATGTCATCCTCAATAAAATAAAGAGCTATTTTTTTAACATCCTAGTAAGTGACATAATGTTTACATAATTCTTTGACTTTACGCTACTTCACTGCCAAGTGAGCATAAACCCTCCAACCTAATCTCATGTATGATGGTCGTCCCGCTGGAGATGATCACATGGGCATTCTACCCTAGGAGTCTGTTTGCTTGGACTGTGTCAAACCTCAATGCAGCCTTCTTGTGGATTAATGAGGATGCAAACCATTGAGCCTAGGACACGGGAGACAAAAGGAAAGACAAGAGCCTGGGCCAATACAAAACTGGGAGAAAGGCAGAGGAGGAAAGCAGACTTAAGAGCAGAGGGAAAAAGTAAAGTTAGGAGCAAATAAGAAAAAGACCCTTGTGTGTTTTGAGTACTGGTATGACTCTGAGGTGGGGAAGGGTACAGGAAGCAGAACAGGGTGCTAATTAACATTCAGGTTGGAGAAGCCAAGAAGAACCATTTCAAAGAGTAGAGGCAATCATACTTCCGCATATACAAAACAGAAGCTAACAAGTACTTACTGACCACTTTCTTCATTGAATGGGGGAGCTTCATGCCTTCAAAGTCACAGGGACTGTGTAGGTAACATCCCTGCAGAGAATCTGCCCGTGGCATGGCCTGGCCTGGCTTTCTGCTTGCCCACTCCACGGCTGGGCAGCAGCGACATCAGCCACCAGCTGGAGCAACTTAGTGTCACAAGAGAAACTAGGTGCAGCTTAAATGTTTACAAGTCCATTGCACCATTACCTGGAACAAAAGCTAAATTCATCTAAATTAAAAATCGGAACTTAGTCAAGAAAAAAGTAAATTATGGAGGTCTAACCTTGTTGTAGAAACCATAAAAAATGCAAAACACATTTTGAAAAGTCATACATAACCCAGAAACTCAGAGAAGTTGAATTATTTAAAGTAATTCATGTATAACTGGGCTCTAAATTTTTTTAATAGTCATACAAAAAACATCTGTCAGAAACCACCAAAGGCTGCTGAGAACTGTCAGATAGAATCAAAGAATAATGACTGTTCTTTCTTTTTTTTTTCCTTCTAATTTTTAGAGATGGGGTCTCACTCTGTTGTTCAGGCTGATCCCAAACTCCTAGGCTCAAGTAATCCTCCTGCCTCCTTATTTTTGTTTTGTAGAGACTCTGTCACTTTATGTCATGCATATTATTTTGCATTCTGCTTTATTCGCTGTATGTTGTTTTATACATGCATGCCCCTTAGTTCATCTTCTAAGCTTCCATTGCCCCATTCTCACTCTGTTTTATGTTTTCTGGTTTTTTTTTTTTTTTTGAGTTGGAGACGCCCAGGCTGGAGTGCAGTGGCATGCTCACGGCCACCCCATCATCGACCTGCAGGGCTCTGGATCCTTCCGCCTCGGCCTTCCAAGTAGCCAGAACTACAAGTGCGCGCTACCACACCCAGCTAATTTTTTGATTTATTGTAGAGATGAGATCTCACCAAGTTGCCCAGGCTGTTCTCTAACCCATGGGCACTCTGTTTTGAACTCCATGTTCCCATCAGTTTTGTTCCAGCCTTGTCATAGGTTAGTTCAGAAACTTCTCTTGGTTCTCCATTGTCTTTAGACTCAAAACCAAACTTGTGACACAGAAAGCCCTTCCAAGCTGCTTCTCCCTCTATTGCTTCCTCCTAACCTAGATGCTGGGTCTCTCCTACATGCTCTGATGGGTCTTGCTAGAATGCTCAGCAGGATGACACACCAGTCAGCTCTCCACCCCAGAGCACAAGCCCCACAGCTCCTGCTCCACTGGGCATCATGCAGTTTGCTTGTGTTGCTAGCCTCACTGGTGTCAATGATCAGGTGGAGTTTTATCATCTCTTCAGACGCCTACGCTTTTGCTTTCTCCTCTGGCATGAACATTACTTGTGCATGCTTGCCCATTTTCCCTCAGATCACCCATCATTTTCTTGCTGATTTGCATTAGATCTTTGCAAAAATCTTCTCTTGAACCTCTCATTTGTGTTTACTTTGTTCATGGTATCCTCCATGGAAGAGAAATTCCCAACCTTGTACATACATTGACTCCATTTTTGCCTAACGAGTGTGTTTTGTGAGTGTCAGTATTCATTCTCTCTGATATTTCTGCTGTTATCCCCTCTGTGAAATTAGTCTTGACCTCACCTGGAATCCCAAGTGATTTTTTTTTTCATACTTCTTTTATTTTATCCTCTCTTGTCTTCTGAAGTAAGGATGGGGTGTTATTCCTCCTTGAATCCCCAACACAGTGACTGATTCGTGATAGTTCGGTGTTGGTGGAAGGAATGAACGACCCATTTTAGTGGCCATATCTTTGTCTATGTTAAATTCTAGTAAGTCACTTCTTCTCACACCTACAATACACCTACAAAACTAAGAACCTTCCACTACCATGATCTCTTTTGCTCATAGTAACCGAGTAAATCAAAATTCCCTTCCTGAGAATTTGAAGTCGAGGCTCAGACAGACTGAGTCAGTTGGTATCTGAAGCTGTCTCATGTAGCATCGGACAGTCATTCAGGGACACCTGTGCTGATGACCAGGGATCGAGAGATCACATGCAGGCAGAAGATAGCTCTCCTACAGCGAGAAACAGAGCAAGAGCCCATAGGATAGGAGGAGAAGGACTGAATCTTCCTTAGAGAAAAACCAATTCTTCCTTGGTTCCTGACAAGTTCGCAATTCCCACTTCTGATCCCTCATGAAGTCTTGGGTTTCACAAGATACCTCTGTATTCCTTTATCTGGAGAAAGCTTGAGTAGGTTCCTTTTCCTTATAAGGAAACTATTCCTAAGGTACTGATTCATATATTGTCTACATAGTTAGAGAATAATTGTAATTTTCACATTGTTCATTGAAGATAACTTGTTCAATAATACTTCTTATAGCTAAGACATCTTTCTGCACTCTTTTTTTTTTGAGTTGGAGTCTCACTCTGTCGCCCAGACTGGAGTGCAGTGGCCGCTCCCGGCCACCGCAGCCTTGACCTGCTGGGCTCCGCCTCAGCCTTCCAAGTAGCTGGAATTACAGGCATGCGCTACCAACGCCCGGCTGATTTTTTAAATTTATTGTAGAGATGAGATCTCGCTGCCCAGGCGGGTCTCAAACCCACGGGCTCAGGCAATCCACTCACCTCAGCCTCCCAAAGGCGCGGAATTACAGGCTGAGCCACCGAGCCCAGCTTGCACTCTTTTTTTAAAAAAAATTTATTTTAAAGATGTGGGGTACAATTCAGGGTTAGGTATACAAATGTTCAATATGAAGGTACTCTTGTTGATGAGGTATGCTTCCCCACCAGCAGCTTCCCACTACTGCCAATTCCTTTCTTATAGTATTATGATAATTGTTCAAGGTCTGCTTAGGAGTGAGAACATGTGGTTCTCAATTGTTTCTGTGATAGATCACTCAGTATTATAGACTCTAAGTCCATCCAAGTTGCTGCAAAGTTCTTAATTTTGTCCTTGTTTATGAGTGTGTAATATTCCATCGTGTGTATGTACCATGTTTTTTAATCCAGTCCTCTTTCTTTTTTTTGAGTTAGAGCCTCACTCTGTCACCCAGGCTGGAGTGCAGTGGAACACTCATAGCTACCACAGTCTCTACTTGCTGGGCTCAGGCAATCCTTCCACCTCAGCCTTCCAAGTAGCTGGAACTACAGACATGAGCCACCATGTCTGGCTAATTTTTTTTATTTTTGTAGAGATGAGGTCTCACTATGTTGCTCAGGCTGGTCTTGAACCCCTAGTCTCTGGTAATCCTCTCGCCTTGGTCTCCCAAAGTGCTAGAATTACAGATTTGAGCCACCGTGCCCAGTCATCCAGTCCTCTTTTGATGGGCAACATGATTGATTCCATGTTTTTGCTATTGTGAAAAATGCTGCAGTAAACATGCATGTACAAGTATCTTTTTCTTTTTTTTTTTTTTTAAATTTTATTTTTATTTTTTTTGAGTTGGAGTCTCACTCAGTCACCCAGACTGGAGTGCAGTGGCCGCTCCCGGCCACCGCAGCCTCGACCTGCTGGGCTCCGGCGATCATTCCGCCTCAGCCTTCCAAGTAGCCGGAATTAAAGGCATGCGCTACCACGCCCGGCTGATTTTTTGATTTATTGTAGAGATGAGGTCTCGCTGCCCAGGCGGGTCTCGAACCCGCGGGCTCAGGCAATCCACTCACCTCAGCCTCTCAAAGGCGCGGGATTACAGGCTGAGCCACCAAGCCTGGCTACAAGTATCTTTTTCACAGAGTGATTTGAGTTCCTCTGGGTATATTCCCAGTAGGGGGATTGCAGGGTCGTATGGAAGGTCAACTTTTAGATCTATTAGGAATCACCAAACTGTTTTTCACAGAGGTTGTGCTAGTTTACACTCCCACCAACAGTGTAGAAGTGTTCCCTTTTCCCTGCATCCTCTCCAGCATCTGTTTTTTTTTAAGTTATTGGTGATGGCCATCCTGACTGGAGTTAGGTGGTATCTCAGTGTGGTTTTATTTTTTTAATTTTTAATTTTAAAGATGTGAGATACTCTTAATAGACATGCAAAAGTGGATTCATACATTTGACTTGTCATTCACTGAGCTCTTTTTTAGCTGTCTACAGTTCCTATTCTTCGGGTGGGCACAACTGCTTACCACTGAAATCATGAGGCCTTGTTACAATTTGCTTCATCTTTTGAAATGAACAAGATTGATTATGACCACTGCCACACAAACTTGGTTACTAGCTACAATGACATTAATTGTACTTTATATTTACAAGCTGTTGGCATCCAAAATTTGTCACATGAAAGTGGAAAACTTCTATAGCAGTTTGGTGCATTGATGGAAAGACTCAATAAAAAGGTAGAAATCAAAATCGCTCATTTGTTTATATGCTAATTCTATTTTATTTTTTAAAAACATAATAAAAATCTCACTAAATCAGTCCTCTATGGTTTCACCTTTGTAGTAATTCATGCAACTGGGTTGAGTAAATTTTTTTTATTGTAAAATAAAACATAAATACCAAAAACCACACAAAACACATCTGTAGCTTAATGAGTAACTACTCTTGTAATTACCACTCTTGCAATTACCATGCAGTTATCTCAGATGAATAAGTCTAGAGATCTAATGCACAACATGAAGACTATAGTTAATAACATTGTATTGCAAACTGGAAATTTGCTAAGAGAGTAGATTTTAGGCACTCGTCATATATAAAAAAGAAAGGAACTAGTGAGGTGACGACTATGTTAATTTACCTGACATAGTAATCACTTCACTATGTACATATATATCAAGATATTGCAATATATTGTACACAATAAAAATAAATAATTTTAAAAGCCTACTTGCAGTCAAAAATGTATTATAGTACTGGAATAATCACTATCCTATATAGTTCATTATGTGAGATAAATGATAGATGAATATAGATATATAGGGACATATATAATTTTAATATATGCATATGTAGTTTTAATTTACTGTTCTGGCTCCACACCTTCAAGGTGTTAACAGATGAGAAAGTCAAAGATCTAAGATAAAGAAATTGCAGGCCAGGTGTGGTGGCTCACACCTATAATCCCAGCAATTTGGGAGGCCAACGTGAGAGGATAGCCTCAGCCCACGGGTTCAGGACCAGCCTGGGAAACTTGGCAAGACTTCATCTCTACAATAAAAAATAAAATAAAATAAAAAATTATCTGGGCATGGTGGTGTGCGCCTGTAGTTCCAGCTACTCGGAAGGATCACCTGAGCCCAGCAGGTCAAGGCTGCAGTGGTTATGACCTTGCCACTGCACTCCAGCCTGCACAGAGTGAGACTCTGACTCAAAAAAGAAAAAAAGAAATTGCTCAAGGGATAAAGCTAGATTGAAATTAAGACTTAACACTGGTAAATGGTGCTATGGTAATTCTTGGTGGTGGTTGTCTGTTTATTCACGCAGGTTTGGCATAATTTATGTATACAGTTCTGTTATTGTATCTTACTGAAAGTAAGAAACATCATTATCTTTTAATTACATAATATAAGTATCTCACTCCTAAGAATAGTCTTTTTCCTGATTCATCCTAGTAATATCTCACTTTATTTTTGACCTAAATTGCATAGACTGGCTCTGAGCAAGTGCAACAGCAGCAATGACAACTCTTATGGACACACATTCTGTCAGACCCTAGCCTATCAGCCAGCACTGTTTCATTTAACCCTGGAAGTAGTTCTCTAAAGTGAGAGTTACCTCCATTGCATGGATGAGGGCACAGAACGCTGCTGTTAAGAAGAAGAGCTGGGATGTAAACCGAGGTCTGTCTATGGCCACAGCTCCCACTGCTAACCCCTCCATCTATGCTGGGACTGCTTAGTCCTGAACAGCAGGGAAGTCATTTGTTTTTCGTTGTTGTTTTAATTTGGATATTCTTGAGTTATTGAACCAAAATTGTAGCAAAAGAAGATATTAGAGGAAGCAAATGAACAAAGCTCAGGTCCTATCTGTGTTCTTAAAGCTATGTCGCTTGACTTTCTCGCCCTGATTCATCATGTGTCAGGATATGCACTTTGGAAGAAAAGGTAGACTTTATCCAATCATCACCTGAAAGTCTGGGTGGATACAGATTCCATGACTTGTGGAAAGAACACACAGGAGAGGAGGAGAAGGTACTGGAAGCTTCATTTCATACTTATTAATTACTGTGGACTTTTAAAAAATATCAGAGTGTTATGGCAGAGTGTCAATGAAAGAATAACTTTTTCAGTATGAACTGAAGTTATTCTGAACTTAATTTGTGCTTTAATCTATGTAAATCTGCCTATCACCATAAAAGGGTTTGTCTTCTTTTGTTTTCAAGGTCATAACTTAAATGACAACCAAGTATATTAAGTGGCTTTTGAGAACTCACTACAATCTTTGCATGTCCAGACTTGTCTGGTACAAAGTGTACAAAACAGAACTGTGATTTATAAGCTATGGGATAATCAAGTGAACACCAAGAAACAAAAAAAATCCCTTAGATTTGAATGTTTAGAAATGATACTTCAAAAATATTGTAAGGAAAAAATTGTTTGTCACGATTTGCTTGACTTGAATATGGCTGCTTTATATTCTGATAAATTAGGCATGCTACATTATTCCCCAGGAGTACTATCTGCGTTGTTTTCTACTGAAAATAATGCTTGAATCTCCAAATCTTTCTGTTTCTTTTACAAAAACACACATAAAAACAGAGTGGAAAGGATCTAAAGAGATAACATAATTCTATTTTTTAGCTAATTTCTCTGTGCCCATATTTCCATGTGAAAAATAGGAATATGTCATCATTACTTGATGACACAAAAGACTGAAGCTTTAAAAAATGTAGTCAAAGTAAGTGACACCTAGCTATGTGTTCATAGATAACAATTTGCTTAGATGGTTTGATTCATGGACTTCAGAAGTTTCCACTAGCCAGCCACTTTCCCTGAGACTGCAGAGAAAGCTAAAGAACACATTTATACCTGATTTTGCTTTTTCAAACTCTTAAGCATACAAACTGGTAACACACACACAAAATATTGAACAATGACATCAGCAATCTTTACACTGTTTTCCAAGGAGCTTAAGTTGTGAATCATTTAGAATCTGAACATCTCTGGGGCAAAGGCATTATTAATAATAATGCCTTTAATTTTTAATTTTTAAAAATTTTTTAAATTTTTAATTTTTTAAAATTATCAAACAGCATCCATTTAATAGATGAACAAATTGAGGCCTAGTGAGGTTAATGATGCGCTCAAATTCAAGCAGATACAGCATAGATGAAACAAGCTGGAACTCAGGTTTCCAGTTCCGTGTTCTAACCATTATTTAGTTCATCTTCTACCTATATTGGTGCTTTTAAAGTTGTCCTACAGTATACAGAAATGTGGAGTCCCGTTTGTTTGTATTAAATGTGACTTAATATCAACTAAACCAAATTCAAATTTTATTTTAATTTATTAGGAGAAAGATGAACTAGATCCTTTTGGTTGGTCAATAATGACAAGTTATAATAGAGTTCAGAAAGAAAAAGATTATTTGGACCATGAAGAAACTTTCCTCCACCAAAAATTGTTTCAAGCTAAATTTACTCTCAGACAGCTAGAAAAAGTAAATGTCAGGCTTCAGTAAAAGCTGTTAGCAAGCAGAATGGTGTCTACATTTGTCATATGTTGGTTAATATGTTCATCTCAGATTTCTAAACAACTATAATTAAAGACTAGTGTTATAATCCTTTTGAAGCCTACTAGGTCTATAAAAAAAAAACAAAGAAGGAGTATATTTGACAAGTATTAAGTTTGCATAAGAATTGTTATTAATTCTACTTCACCAAGGCAACAGGCCACAGGGCATTAAGTAAGGCATCTAAGAAGTGGCCAAAAATATCCAGAACCTTAAGTAAAGTTAGAATGCAACTAAATAAGCAAATTTAGAGAAATTACATTCTCAACTACTTTTACTTATTAATCATTTATAGTTAAATGAAAATCTATCCTTAGAACTTGCATTTCTAAAACCCAATCTCCACTCGCCTTCAGAATACATCACAAGTCTTAAAGATGAAAAGAGAGAGCTAACTCTGATGATCAAGTCTCAAGGAAGAAAGGGAGCAATTTCTTTCCCCAAGACATTTGCTGATAAAAGCCTTGACTGCCAATAAAAAGGACTAAAGTTTGTTAGTTTCCAATAAACAAAATGTAATTGATTGATGTTTTATTGATATTCGAGATAGTAATGGCAGGTTAGACTTTGCTTAAGAATGATAAATTATGGTACATAATGACAAACAAATTCAAAATGTGATGTCATGACTCTCGTACTAATGTGATAATTTGCTCAATGTAAATATAAAAATGAAGAAAATTAATGTGTAAAAACAATTACCCACACCATGACTACTCTTTAAAGTATTATTGGTCCACTCTAGATTGCCCAAATACCAATTAGCAGAATTGTAGATTATCTGCAATCCCGTTATAGTTCCCTCCCTTGGAAATTCAAATAGCTTTGTGTTCACTAGCCACTATCATTAGTTGTAAGAGCTTAGAGATTGAAAACTCTATTAAAATACTGGTATAGCAAACTAATTTGGAAAGGCAAATGTACGACGTATATTGTTTGCTTTTTTTTTTAATTTTCCACATAACCACTTTCACTGGCATGGAAAATTGAGTTAATTGCTAAAAACTTCTAAAGAATAATTATATATATATATATTTAAAGATATATATACGTATATATCTTTAAAATTCTAATTCCTTAAAGATATATAGTGCACTATGTCCAAAATACTTTGTTTTTCGGATGAATCCTAGTTAACTCAGCCTGGCACAGTGTGAGGTCAGTAGCAAACATCTGTGCCCTCTGAGACTGACTTCTCCCCTTAGTGCAGCTGGCTGGCATCAGCTGAACATCTGATTACTTAACACACTCAGGCTGTATACCAGAGCAGGCTGACCAGTGCTTACTGCTGAATAGCTTATGCATTCAAGAGGGAAGAAGACACCAGGAAAAGGAGAAGACAAGTGTTAATTGCTAGTTATGAGTCATTCCACTTTTCTTCCAAGGAGTTCCGCTGAATCTTTGGTGGATGCAGGCAAGAGGACAACCAGTCTGCGCCACTTTGAATGTGGCTTCAGGGCCTGCCCCTTTCCAGGCTCAGCTGTTGAAGCAGGGACTTCAAAGCTGGCTTGCTGTTGTTCTTGCCAGCGGGGCGTGTGATTCCCATCAGCAAGCAGTAAGGAAAAAATGAAGAGGAATTCATGCTCTCTCACTCGCCAAGGTTTGCCACTAACCAAATGATCTATCAGTTTGTTACAACCGTCTCTATCTAGTGAACACAAAGAAAATAATTCATTTCATTGTGTGGTTTATATTTATTTATGTGCATTATTCGTACAAATCATTTGAGAGCACGTTTTTATAATTTGTCCAGATTGTGCCACATGTCAGTGATAAGTACAGTTACTCCTGCTGCTCAAGTCTTCATCTTAAATCATCTTCAATTCTCTGCTCATGGAAGTATACAGTTCTCCAAAGGCAAGGCAAAGTTTATAGTTGTCCCTTTGCTGCTCTGTCAACATAATTATAACTGTTTACAATCCTTCAGTCAGGTTTTTTTTTTTTTTTTGAGTTGGAGTCTCACTCTGTCGCCCAGACTGGAGTGTAGTGGCTGCTCCCAGCCACCACAGCCTCGTCCTGCTGGGCTCCAGCGATCCTTCCGCCTCAGCCTTCCAAGTAGCTGGAACTACAGGCGCGCGCTACCACGTCCGGCTAATTTTTGATTTATTGTAGAGATGAAGTTTCAGTTTTTAACTGTATGCACAGGCAGCGCATTCAAACTTCTTTTTAAGAATTATCCAATTTGGTCAACAATTCACCCTGTACAATATATACATTTTGAAGATATAATTAAAATTTTTAAGTAAATGCAATTTCTCTGATTGTTTGGGCTACACTTTTTCATTTAAAATGTATATTCTTTAATTTCACCATTATAAAAGTAAAAGAAAATAATACTTGAAACAATTATTAACTAGCTCTTACAATTAAGAATAGTTTTAATTCAAGAACTGATTCTTTGGGTTGCAGGGATAGTTAAGCTTCCCTATCACTACCTCCAACCAGCTTTTATTTAAGTAAATATGAAAAAATGAGGTAAAGACATTTCATACATTTCCCAGTGCAAAATGCAGCAAGACACAAGGTTCTTCAGGAAAGCCTTTTATGCTAAAAAAGGCAGAAGTAACCAGGCAGCAACATTAACCATAACAGCAATATGACGGAAAAGTTGCCAGCATCAAGTACAGGTGGCCTTTATTCAACAGCATGGCCCCAGTATGGCCCAGGGAAGAGCCATCTGGTGGAAATGAAACTGGGGGATAAAAACAAAAACTCCTGGGAACATAATTAATGAGAAAAAAATCCAGTTACAGAAAGATTCTAAAATTAGCAGATGGGAATGTTTCATGATGTAGAAAAGACAGTTTACTGCACTAGTTCTGAAGAAGCAAAGAACGGCCACCCAGTTAGAGTCATCAACACCAGTAGCAAGAACACAATTAACCTGTTATTGATATTACATTTATCACAATGTAATTTAGGAAGAAGCTATTCCAATGGCTGAATTTTTATTTTTTAAGTTTGCGAAAATGTTCTAAGCGAGTGGCCTAAGCTCCAGGACTCTCTTTCCCCAAGATGTGTGCTTGCCTCTGGCTGACTGCATCCTGAAGAAGGTGAAGGTCTTCACCAGGTTAAGGCTGCATCTGGTTATGTCATGTCTTCCTGGGTATGTGCCAGCTTCTGAGTCCAGGCCTCTAAGCCATTTGTATTGTGTAGCAATGACTGGGAGATGCAATTTAAAAAAGCAAAACGTCACACTCCAAAAAACTGAGAGAATGTCACAGTACAATGATTTTATGCAGACAGAAGTTTTTAAAGATGTTTTTCATGATTTAGTAACAACAATGAGGCACTTGTGACTGTATTTGTTTAACGACAATTCCTTATGCTGCTGATTCAGAGGCCTCACTCCAGTGAAAGCTGCACACTGTCAGCCTGGCTCTGCGGCTGTTGGTAGTCATACTTCCTTGCTAATAAAAAACACAACAACATGAAGAAAAAAAGAGATAAAATTAATAAAATTGCAAAATAATTACTAGCTAACATCATTAAATGCTGACAAGTTATGATGCTCAGTAAAGAATTAGTTGAAAATTAAATAATTGTATTTCTTTGGAGATTTATTATACTTCATGATCATCTAGTCTCTCAATACTACAGATACCCTCAGCCTTTCAAGTAGCCAGAACTATGGGTGCATGCTACCATGCCTAAAAAAAAATACTACAGATACCCATTTTTATATGTTTTCTTTCTTATTATTTATGTCTCAGGATTATTCAGAGCTTTAAAATATAAACATTAATTAAGTTATTGAAATTAATGTTCTATAATTTCCTTTTATTACCCCCATTTCCACTTTAAGCTAATAATGCTTTTATTTATAATATAAGGAATTTGACTGTATTTTAGCTTATAAGCCTAAGAGACTTACTGTTGAACATAAATATCATCAATACAAACTAAAAAAACCAGATAAGCAATTCTGTCTTCCTTTTGTACTTATAAAAAAATGTTTGTTGAAGAATATGGTCTTAATTGGAAACTAGGGAAAATACAGGGCTAACAATTGTGAATATCATTCACTGCATAGCTTTAAAACTTTCAACCTCTTCTTTTAAGTTTTTACTAGTCAAGAAAGAGATTCTACTTGTCTATGCTTCCCAGAGTAGATCCAGATTTTTGTGGCTTAAAGTTTACAACTTTAGGATTCTTCTTTAGGAAAATAATTTTGTTGGCTATTTTCTCTTAAACCACTAGACTCCATTAGGACAAGATAAGTTATGAACACTAAGAATGACCCCTTGTGCTGGGATTCATAAAATGCGCAAATCCACACACGTGCTCACTGTTTATACATACAATGACTCCCAAAGATGTCTACATTTTAATCTCCATAATCTGTGAATATTTCACCTCAGAGGGCAAAGGGACTTTGAACATGTGATTATGGTTAAGGACCTTGAGATGGGGAGACTATCCTGGATTATCTGGCCCAATGTAATCACATGGGCCTTTAAAGTCAGAAAATCTTTGCTGGATAAGTTCAGAGAGAGAAAGAGGTGAACGTCGAAGAATAGTCAGAAAGATGCAGTACTTCTAGCTTTGATGATGGAGAAAGGGGGTCATGAACAAAGCAATCTGAGCTGGAAAAAAAAACCAGCACAGACTTTCTCCTACAGGCTCTGGAATAATGGAACTTGCTGACACCTGTATATTGGCCCAGTGAGACTGCTGTAGAACTTCTAACCGTACTACAGAACTGCAAGACAATGTCTCTATTGTTATAAGTCATTAAATTTGTGGTACTTTGTTACAGCAGCAATAGAAACTAATGCATCCTACAAAGAAGAATTCTGATACATTTTATGTTATTCCCATAAAAAAAGAAAAGAATTGTATAGTGGTTTATAACTGTATTTGCTGTATTGCTGAGTATACTACTGATAGGGGATGACTTCTGTTCTGAGTAAGCATCAAAAAAAACTTAATTATTTGTTTACAATTTTCCATAGAGAGCTTCTGGCTCTGTACTTTTTTTTTTTTTTTAAGCAACATTTAAATTAGTTTTTTGAAGGATTTTTTATTGTGGTAAAAGTATACCATATAAAATTCACCTTTCTAACCATTTTAAGTGTACAGTTCAGTGGAATTCTGCACATTCACTCTGTTGCACAAGTCATTACCACCATCTAGCCACAGAACTCTTTTCTCCATCTCATGAACTCTGGAACCATTAAACAAGAACTCCCCACTCTCCTCTTCCCGAAGCCCCTGACAACCACGATCCTATGTTTTATCTCTATGATCTGTCCCATGTAAGTGAAATACTCCAATACATGTCCCGCTGACTGGTTTATTTCACTTAGCATATTGTCTTCAAGGTCTATCCATGTGTAGCATGTTTCAGAACATCCTTCCTTTTAAAGGCTGAATAATATTCCATTGTATGTCCCATATTCTGATTATCTGTCAAGGACATTTGGGTTATTTCCACCTTTTGGCTACTGAGACTAGAATTGCTATATTTTGTGTCTTCTTGTGACCTGGCAACACATGCGTATGGTACAAAATACAAAAGGAACACAAGGGCAAATATCTGAATAGGGTGTTAACATCTGGAAAGGGAACTAAGTTCATTACCAACTATTTTTGGTAACACTTTGCTAATTGGACTCGATTGCAGAAAATCAATTTTAACATGCTTATGTATATATTTCAGCACAGAATATACTTACAAATTGAATACATTTCCAGTTGTTGTCTTAAGCGAATTTTGCTTATTGTGTCATAAAAGTTGGGCTCTGACGTTTCTTCTGTAGGTGGCACGCTGAATATCCTCATAATTTTCCTTTTATTCCTAAAACACAAAATTCATGCAGAGGAGAGATATGTATTGTCTACAGAATTGCAATATTCTTATGATCCTGGTAATCAGAAGCTATGATAAAAGAACCTAAGTATTTTATTTTCCATTTTGTCTTTGTGAGATGTTTTCTTGACTCAAGTACTCCTTATTTTACTAACAGGTATAAGGCTGTGCATGCATAGCCACGAGGCTATAAGAGAGAAACAAAGTGTTAAACAGTCCATTTAATACAACAAAGTGAAATTCTCCATTGTGATTCTCCCTACTCCAAAAGCCAAATACTGTATGAAAAAATGCACACACAAGAAAATACCTGATCTTTTCTCATGCTCATGTCATCCAATAAAGCTAAATGGCAGGTTAGAGAAAAAACTGAATGTGAGTAGACTTTCCTTTTGGAAAATAAGGAATAAACATATTTATTAAATGTAACAGCATGGCTTTGGTGGGGACATTTATTTTATTTATTTATGTATTTTTTTGAGTTGGAGTCTCGCTGTATGGCCCAAGCTAGAGTACAATGGCATAATCACAGCTCACCACAGCCTCCTGGGCTCAGGCAATCCTCCCACCTCAGCCTTCCCAGTAGATGGGACTACGGGCACATGCCACACCCAGTTAATTTTCTGATCTTCTGTAGAGATGAGATTTTGCCATGTTGCCCATGCTGGTCTTGAACTTCTGGGCTCAAGTGATCTTCCCACCTCGGCCTCCCAAAGTACTTGCACCAATTATAGGTACAAGCCACCATGCCTGGCCTGGGAACATCTTTTTAAAATTAAAAACCGTGTGCCTCTGCTTTTAAAAGAAACATGAGAAAGAGGTGGCAGCCATTTTGGAGGAAAACTGTTGATCTGCATGGGATCAGTAATGGGGTCACCTCCCACCCCCCAGAGCTCAGGTGCTAGCAACCCAGCTACTCCAGGAAGGCCCGGCAGGTTTGGTATGGCTCTGGAGAAGCGCTGGTAAGCACACACATCCAAGCATAAGCATAGGCTCTGAAGCATTCCACAGCCAAACAAAAATTATTTCTGGATTGCTAAATATTTAGAACAATTTAATGCCCTTTTTACTTTGGTAAAGGACACCTTGAAGCATGTGACAGTAAGAAGCAACCTAGTCTACTAATACTGCTCTACTTCTTCAAAGTTCCCTGTCTTCCTTCTCCACTCCTGTCTTTCTTTTCTCTTTTTCTTTTTTTTTAAACTGTACTTTGGAAAAAGAAGCCAGGAAGTGTGAGAAAGCAGTTAAATTAAGCTACAACAGCTGGAATTAAGGCAAGAAACAGTTATTGAGGATCTACACTGTGTGACACCCCAAGGAATCAAATGTAAAAGACAAAAGATATTTTGTGGAATGGACAGACAAGGAATCAGATAAGAATAATACTATTTAATAAATGCTATGATAGAGTCATACATGAGAAACAAGGAAAAGTTTTAACTGGCTGAAGAGAGATCTGCTAGATACATAGGAGTTAGTGCTTCTGCATTTTGGGAACTTGGGCCAAAAAAATAAAAAAAGTGTGTTAATTGAAGGGTCATCATAAACACAGTCTAGATGATAAGATTCAGCTATATCAAACATTACAGAATTGGGAGTTTGGAGCAGCTGGTCTGGTGCTGAGAGCTGTATTTAAATCTTCATCTCATAAAGCAATGGGGTTTCAGAGCCAAACCTCGGTCACCAGTGCTTGAGGAGAGACCAGAGTAGACAGTACCTTTCACAGCACAAACAAAATCCTGATGAAATTATTTTATGCATGCATTCATATTGTTTTTAAAAATCTGGTCAGGCTCGGTGGCTCAACCTGTAATCCCAGCACTTTGGGAGGCAGAGGAGAGTGAATTGCCTGAGCCTGCGGGTTCGAGACCAGCCTGGGCAACTTGGTGAGACCTCGACTCTACAATAAAAATAAAAAATTAGCCGGGCACAGTAGCACACGCCTGTAATTCTGGCTACTTGGAAGGCTGAGGCGGAAGGATCACTGGAGTCTAGCAGGTCAACACTGGGATGGCCATGAGTGTGCCACTGCACTCCAGCCTGGGTAACAGAGTGAGACTCCAACTCAAAAAAAGCAAAAACAAAAACTTGCAAAACTTTTTTTTAAGGCTTAAATAGGCTTTATGGTTACAAGAGGGACCCCACCGAGCAGGGCCCATGCATGTGATCCCAAAATATCACCATGGAGACATCGAGAGGTCATAATTGCAGAAAAGTAAATGGAATTAAAAGACATGATCTGGGGGAGGCCAGCTAGGAATGCATGAGACATGATCAGGGTAGTCAGCAGGGGGTGGACAGGTCAGAGTGGGAGGAAGGACAGTGCCCTTCACTCCCACTTATTGTAGCTCTCCAGGTGTGACCAGGACTTAGCCTGCATGCAGGAGAAAACAAAAGAAGCAGGAAGTGATCCCAAACGGTGACATCTATGGTCTCAAGCTGCTCCCACAGAAAATTCTAATGGACCTGGGCATGCAGTATAGGGAGCTAGCGGGCCAAGCCTGTCAGGTCCCACAGCAACGGGAGGACGGGCATGACGGCACAGAGAAGATTCGGGTCCAAAACTTGCAAAACTTTTAAATGCCCGGTTTTTAAGTCTACACTAAGAAAGGAAAATACTTTACCTCTTCGCATACATGAAGAGCCCAAAGCTAACAAGAATAACAATCAGGTAGACATTGGTGGCTTCATTCCAGGCCTCATGAACAGTGTAATCGATAGAACCATCGTCACCCATCACTCCGAAACCTCTGGCCATGGAGATTCTGGAGAGAAAAGAAAGCAGGGTTTCTTTTAATGAGGATGGTATGACTGTCTGGGAAGTGCAGGCAAATGTGGCCTGCTGGTCAACTCCAGTCCACTACCTGTTTGTGTGTAGCCCATGTGCCAAGATTGGATCCACATTTCTAAGTGGGGACATTCTAAATGGTCCTGCGTACAGTTGGCACCTTTATCTGCAGGTTCCACATCCACAGTCAGCCAGCCAACCATGAATAGAAAATATTTGGAAAAAATAATAATACATACACAAAAAACCACAAATTTAAAAATACATAACAACTATTTACATAGCATTTACTTGTATTAGGTATCCTAAGTACTTACAGATAATTAAAATATACAGAAGATGTGTGTAGGTTATAGACAACTAGTGGGCCACTTGTATCAGGGACAAAAGCATGCATGGATTTTGGTATCTGTGGGGGTCCTGGCACCAATCCCCCAGATATCAAGGGAATGACTGTACCTGCGTAATATCCTCATTTCTGCTTCCCAGCCAACAAAGCCTAAGAAATTCATAATCTAGCCCTTTAAGAAAAAGTTTACTGACTCCTGGTCTAGATAACTAAGGCACATAACCCATTGCCTCTTATGTTCAGCTATGATACATGGTAGCTCCTACATAATGGTAAACACTTGGGATAAAAAAATAACATTACTAAGAAGATAGAAGTTGAAATGTAACGGCAGTTTCCAAATTGTTAACTATCACCCAAATGAAAGGAGCAAAATACATTAAAACACAAACCCAAACACCTGGTAGGGAGGCAGGAGAACAGTGCTGCACCTGTGACAGAGCAATGCCTGGTCAGGACGTGACGGACAGGTCATGGCTCTTCACATGCCTCCTGCACAATTAGGAAATGTTGGAGCTCATCTAGTTTTGGCCTGCTGGCCAAATTTGGTTGAAAGAAGCTATGGGATGCAAAGTCACTTTTTGCTATTTACACAGCTGTGACTTCCACTCAAGGAAATGCATTCTTTAGAAATTCCCACAGAAAGAGTGACAACAGCAAGTGTATCAAATAGCAAGTAAAAGGGTAATGATTCCTTATTTGTGTTTGAGAAACTAATTGAATTTTTCCTTAAAGAGAAAGTTCCTCCCTTGTGTTAGACACAAAAGGTTAAGTTTAAGTAAAATGACCTAGTACATAAAAGAAATCCAGAAGTGTTGTTTTAGGCACTGAAAAAAGGAGAAAAACTGAATGATAGGTGACAACTGTATTATAGTTTCTGAGAATAAGACAGTCATTTTCTAATACCAAGATAAAGAGTATCTAGAGTGTCTAAAAAGCTGTTTTGCAATTTTCTTTCTAGATTGCTTACAACAATGAAGGCACTGCAGAAATTCTTCCACTAAAATATCTTGGAGTCCATCTTTTAAGCCTCCAAAATGTTCATTCATGTAGATTTGGCTCCGTTAGTTAATAAGTATGTATTGAGGACAGAGTCTGCTTTCTTTCTTCTGGCTTGCCTCTGTATAAAATGAATAAAATTTCAGAGGTCTGCTTCTAAGTCATATGACCTGTTTCTCCCTTCCTGAAACCTGGTCTTTGTCAGATGTTTGGAGACATACCTTACTCATTTAGGATAAACTATCATGAACAGCCATTTAACTTAAACTCTTGAGGGCAAGAGTAATTTTTCTAAAATATCTATTGGTGCCTGCTGAAATATAAAGATTAGTCTTGTGAAAATTAGCCAGAAACAATAAAAACAGAAACCATTTTAGATTATTAAGAATTTATAGATGCAACATCTAAATATTCTTAAAACTAGACTATACCCAAGTTGTAGACATTAAAGACTGACTGTGGATATGTATATTTTTAAGAGTGGGAGGCACGGTGATATTTGGCATGTTCACAGTTTCAATTCTTATTCCTTAAAACAAAATTCTAGAGTTCCTCTGAATGTAACATTATGATTTATAGTAAGCAATCAGCATGCTTCAGAGATGGAAACTTTTGGAAGCCAAGATACTACAATTGCCTTTATGATTTATAGAATCTCAAACTTTATTGGTACCGAAATGTAAAATAGGAGGGCAATAACATTTGGCAAAAAAAAAAGATGACTTTTCACTTCTGATTTGAGATGCTGCAGAAGGCCCAGGACAATTAAGGAGCAAGGGTAGTAGCTTTCGTTAGTTATTAACAAATTGGGGTACAATATAGCAAGGGCCACTAGAACATTTCACAGGTGCCATTTATCTGGCAAATTTTTATCAGGGACGTAAGCATGTGTGAATTTTGGTATCTGCAGGAGTCCTAGCCCCAAAGTGTTTACTACCTGTTTTCTAATGACCAAATGGATCTGAAGCAGGTTAACTTGTTTCAATTTTTCACAAAATTCTATTCATGTGACACTTAGTAAATGGTGTATTTCTACCAGAGCTTGACTTTCTCCTGCCCAAATATGTCAATCTTTAATTATACTTAAAAATGTGTTTCTAATTACTGCTGACCCAGAATGGTAAAATTTTAACATGAATTATACAACATACGTTATACAACATCATTGGTATGCAATGACACCACCATTCGTGTTTCCAGGACTGCAGTTGAGTTATTTTTAGCAGTGTAGTTGGGAAAGATCTGCACTGAGGGTAGACCTTTCCTGCCCAGTCCTCAATCATAACCAATGGCATGACTCTGTAAGACTGCCAAGAATAAGGAATTGTGAAGTCCAGTCATGGTACAGACAGCCCACATGTGGCCTGAACTATGACCCCATCCCCTCCTCCCTGGCATGCAACAGTCTAACCAAGTCTACACACATACACCTGTTGTGTGGTTACTGCATAACACCACAGCCTTCCTCTGGAGTCAGCAAAAGGCCCAAGGGTATTACAATGGCTCATTCCTGGCAAGTTAATGGTTAAGATTACCAATACTACTAGTCATGTGTTTGGAATGTCACTCAGGGCTCTTTTGGGAAAACGAAAATTTCACATTTTCCTGTAATGTAATGCTTGAACTATTTGAGTAAAAAGAGGCTAGGATGAGCTGAATGAAATCCCAAGTAAACATGAGTATCCAGAGATAAAGTTGCCAAAATATGACTACTAGGGGTTGGTTTTAAGCTGACAAACTTTTAGGATGAGGACTACTTTTTCTAGGGATCACGTGACTGTATGTTTTTAAATTAGTGCCCTGGTTTTGGGCTCCCAATACCATGTCTAGACGGTTCTAAAATTGTGCGTCGCTGGTCATCACGTCTTGAATGCTATCAATTTTGTCTCTCATTTAGAGCCTTATTTTCGGACACACTTTCGGATTAGAACCACTTCGATGGCTTCTAGAGTTCCCTACAAAAACTCCACTGCATCCATAAGTGGGATTTCCTTCCGTCAGCCCTCTGAAACTCGAGGCTGGGATCCTGCAGCAGATGGGCCTCCCCCACGCTGAGGCAGGCAGGAGCGCGAGGGCGTCCATGCCGCGCGGGCCACACGTCCACCCGACTTCCCGGCAGCCGAGCTAGCTAGGCGGCACCGCAGCTCTGCCGCACCGGGGGAAAAACCGGGAGGCGGCGGTTACATAACGTGCTCAAGGTCGCCCGGCCCGGCCTAGAGCGGATCCGTCACACGTGTGCTTGTCGCCAGCCCCGGACCTCCAGCCGTGACCCGTCTCGGGCGCCACGTGGGCGGGGGTCACACGCACCCTCCCCGGAGGCCGCCCGCTGGCCGCGCCAGGGGCCCCGCCCCGCCGCCTGCAGGTGCGCGTTCCCGCCCGGCCCGCAGGTGCGCGGCCGCGTCCCGCCGCGTGCCGGGACCCCGAGCCCCAGTGTCCCGAGGCGCCGGGGCCAGGTTAAGGCGGGCAGGTGCGGGGCCGCGCTGGGCTGGCGGCCTCCTCCTCCCCGCGGGGCGGGGCGGGGCGGTGACGCGGTGACGGGCAGGGACGGGCACTCACGCGCTGGCTCCGAGGCGGGGGCGGCCGCGCTGCTCCACCGGGCTCTTCCCGAGTCGGGCCGGCGCTCACCGCGCACCGCGCACCGGACACCAGACACCGGACACGGGACACCGGCGGCCCGTCGTCACTTCCTGCCGGCCGCGCTTCCGGAGGCGCCAGGAGCCAGGTCTCTTTCTGTCGTCCTTTCTCAGTTTTTACCCGGAGACAAGCCGCGACGGCCCGTGTCGCCCCGGGCG